>NC_077230.1:193304123-193484123 GCF_027887165.1 Monodelphis domestica | reverse complement strand
TCTACTCCTACTATTAGGTTAATTTTGTTCAAGGTAGGGGAAGACATACCTTTCCACTCATTCAGTACTAAACTTTATTTTCTTAAATCCATGAGATTGTATTTAACTCCTTTATGGAATAAATTCAAAGATTACTTCATTTGTTATACCTGTTCTATACATTGACTATAGATATCTGAGGTCATAAATATGATTCATGACTAATTTTCCCATGAGAATTATGGATTACCACTTTAACCATATTATTTCTTTCTATGAAAGGAAGATGGGTGAAATTGTGGAAAGAACATTGCTTTTAGAGTTAAGACCTGAGTTCAAATTAAGCCTCAGTCACTCACTAGCTATATGTTCATAGGTCAGTTATTTAACTTTTTTCTCCCTTGGTTTATTTATCTATAAGGTGAGGGAAAGAATAGCACATATTTCTCAGGATTATTGTGAATATCAAATGAAATAATATTTTTTAAATGCTTAACACAGTGCCTAACACATTGCCTGGTGCTTCCTAAAGACTTACTCCCTTCCCTTCTCTCTATGGAATATTTTAAGGCTTCTTCTATATTATCTGGTTTTGTGCTTTTAGTTTAGCTTTTTTCTCCTTTCCTTCAAAATTTAATTTAAAATCCTATTAATTAGGTCAGTGGTTCTCCTGCCAAACATGTTCTTCAATGAGGTTTTTGGCTAAATAATAGTTGACAAATTAGAAAATAGAATCTCTTCTAAATAATCAGTTAATTCCTTAAATGGTAAGTATAAAGTGAAGAGGCTTCCTAATGGGCAAATATTGACAGATAACTATAGTCAGTGTAAATATAGCACCAAGGCAGAATGGTACAGGGCCCAAAACATCAGAAGAGAAGGCTGGAGACCAGTGTTCTGCTTTAGTCCTGACCCTGACAATAGCAACCTGGTGAAGTTGGGGTATGATGCTTAACACTTCTTGATTTCATTTAAGTAAATGCATGAGATGATCCATGAGATCACACACTGTCTTAAAAACTCTATGATACTGAGGCCAGCTAGGCAGCACAGTGGATAGAGCATAAGATCTGGAGTTGGAAGGACCTGGGTTCAAATCTGACCTTGAATACTTTTTAACTGTTTGACCCTGGGCAAGTCACTAAACCTCAATTACCACATTCTTGCTACTCTCCTTAGAACTGATACTGATATAAGGTAAGTGTTTAAAAAAAACTCTAAAATTCCAAGTTAAATTGGGAAAAGCTACAAAAGTTTAAATTATTGTATATCCAGAAATGGAAGGGGAAGGCATTTTTTTTAAAAATTAAACTGCAGCTCTGCATGAAAAAACCAATTGCGCAACAAGGCAGGAGATATAAGAGTAAAATTCAACTTTACTTGATACCTAAAGCTTTCATGATTGGCAGGGATCAGTGTTAAAATACAGAACAAAATACAGAACTGACTTTCAGTTTGTAATGGGGTGCAGAGCATGAGAATTCCTTGAGTCTCTGAGACGAAAAGAAGCCTATAATATGAAAACATGACTCTTGGAGAAGAAAACTAGGAAGATGGGAAACCTCTTACCAGATCCTTCCTAAGGTCTACCATTGATTTAATTCAAAAGGTGCAAGTCCCACTTCTGTTACTGAGGCCCTGGGTAAATTTGAGTAAGCCTTTTCCAAACTTCAGTTTTCTCACCTAAAAAAATGATAAAGATAAAATCACAAAATTATTGTATGTAAAGTGCTTTGTAAACTAGAATTTTATTAAAATATAATGTGAATTCCCAAAAGAAAACAATAGTTGCTAAGACTTTTTTCTGTATGGCAACATTTCTGAAAATTTATATCCCACAAAATATTGGTTAGGAATATTTAGGCATAGACATATTTATATATGTATATAGACAGATGTTTTAGATATAGTTATAATCATTGTATATGTTAAAGTATTATTTTAAATGTATAAGTAATTGCTTCCTAAAGGAATATAATAATTCATCAGTCAATAAACATTTATTAAGTGATTGCTATTTGCCAGGCACTGTGCTAAATACTGAGAATAGAAAAAGAAGTAAAAAAAAAATAGTCCCTGCCTTCAAAGAGCTCATACACAGATGATAATATGCAAATATTTGTACATATGTCATATATACAAAACTAAATACAGTCAAATAAGAACTAATTTAAAAAAGAGAGAGCAATGGAATTAAAAGACATTAGAGAAGCTTTCTGTAGACGCTGGAGTTTTACTTGGCACTTAAGGAAGCCAGAGAAGTTAGTAATCAGAATTAAGGAGGAAGAGAATTCCAGGCAAAGGGGACAGACAGAGACAATACCTAAATCCAAGAGATGGAGTGTCTTGTTCATTGAACAATCAAGAAGCCAATGTCACTGGACCCAAGAACACAAGATGGAGTATAATGTATAAGAATAATAGAAAAGTAGAAGGGAATTAGATTATGAAGGGCTTTAAATGCCAAATAGAGTATTTTATATTTGCTCCTGGAAGCAACAGGAAGCCAGTGGAGTTTATTGAGTGGGAGATGAAATGATTAGACCTGCTTTTTCAGAAAAAATCACTTTAGTGACTGAATGGAGAATGTATTGGAGTGTGAAGAGACAGTAGGCAGACTGACCTACCAATAGTCTATTACAATAGTCCAGGCATGAGGTGTTAAGAGCCTGCACTAGAGTGAGCAATGTCAGATGACAGAAGGGCAAGTATTTGAGAGATTCTGCAAAAGTGAAATCAAGTGCTGAGCAACAGCTTGGATGGGATGGGGGATGAGAGATGGCAAGGAATTCAGGATAACCTCTAGATTTTTGAGCCTGAGGGACAGAAAGATATTATTGCCCTCTAAGATAAAAAGAAAGGTTGGAGAGAGAAGTTTTATGGGGCAAAATAATGATTTGTATTTTGGGCATCTTAAGTTTAAGATATCTATTGGCCATTCATTACTAGATGTCTGAAAGGTAATTGGAGGTACAAGATCAGAGGTCAACAGAGAATGAGGCAGAAAAAGTTGATTTAAAAATCATCAACATAAAAGTAATAATTAAATCAATGAGCACTGATGAGATCACCAAGTGAATTAGTATAAAGAGAGGAAAAAAAGAGAGCAGAGAGTAGAACCCTAGAGGGCATGATCTGGAAGAGGATCCAGTAAAAGAGACAAAGAGTGAGGGATCAGAGAGGTGGGAGAAAACCAGGAGGGAAAATGGAATTCCAAAATCCTAGAATGGGGGGAGTATCAAGCCTTCATGGAGGTCAAGGAGAATAAGGATAAAGAAAGACATTAGATTTGGCAACTAAGAGATTATTGGTAACTATAGAGAAAGTAGTTTTTGTAGAATGATAAAGTCAGAAACCAGACTCAAAGGCATTAAGAAGAGATTAAGAGGGAAGGGAAGGTGCCTATTGTAAAAGGCTGTAATTTTTTTTTCACAAATTATATGTTGACATGATTTTCAACAACTTTTTTCTAATATTTTACAATCCATGTTCTCTCCCTTCCCCTGACCCCCTCCTCTCCAAGATGGCAAGTATTGTGAAACAGGTTGTACATGTGACATCATCTATAAATATTTTCATGTTTGTCCTGTTATGAAAGAATATAATATATATATGCATATATATTACTTTCACTAGAGAGAAATTTATAAAGGAAACAAAGTGCAGAATGATATACTTCAATCCAAATCTATTAGTTCTTTCTATGACAATAGATAGCCTTTTTTTTGTCAAAAGTCTTATGGTTTGTCCTGGATCCTTGCATTCTTAATAACAGTTAAGTCATTCACAGTTGACCACCATATACTATTGGAAATGAATACAATGTTCTCATGGTTACTCACTTCACTTTGCATCACTTCCCAGGTTTTTCTGAAATTATCTTGTTCATCATTTCTTACGGCACAATAATATTCCATCACAATCATATATCACAAATTATTCAGCCATTCCCCAATTGATAGACATCACTACAGGTTTCCAGCTCTTTATCACAACAAAAATCACCACCACAAAATTTTTTAATGAGTAGTTCCTTCCCCCCATCTTTGATGTCTTTGGGATACAGACCTATTAGTTGTACCACCAGGTCAAAGAGTATTGCACAGTTTTATGGCTCTTTAGGGCATGGTTCCAAGTTGCTCTCCAGAATGGTTGTATCAGCTATATCAGATCCACCAACATATTAATGTTCCAATTTTTCCAAATTCCCTCCAACATTTATTATTTTTATTTTTTGTCATATTAGCCAGTCTGATACATTGTAAGGTGGTATCTCAGAATCATTTTATGTAGATGGTCTTCATAAGGAGTTTAGTTACAAAGAGAAAAAGGGAAATTTAGTCATTAAAACTTACAGCCTTAGTGTCATCCTCATCACACTCTCATTCACCACATATAATAAAATGTCAAATCTTATCATTTTCCCTTTACAACATTTTTTCTATATGTCCCCTTCTCTGCATTCAGTCATTATCCTAGATTATGTCTTCTTCACTTTGTGAATTTTAGATTTACTCCACCCTGCTTAGTATAGCAATCAGGAATGTCTACACGCCTACTTAAGGGTTAAGTGTTGAGGAGGATGGCCTATGACCAACATTTGCTAGAAAGTGGCAAATAAGAAATCCCTTATAACTTCTCACCTGGATCTTTGAAACAGCCTTCTAACTCACATGCCTGCTTCATGTCTTTCCCTCTTCCAATCTTTCTTCCACTCTGCTGCCAATGCAATGATCCTTGATTACTCATTTCATTTTGATCATATCACTCATGTCCCATGTTCAAAAAATTCCAATGACTACTACCTTCAGGATCAACTATAAATTCCTCTCTTTGGAATTTTTAGGTCTTCACAATCTGGCCCTTTCCTACCTTTCCAACCCTCATATACTTTCCTCTCCTTCACAAACTCTATTACACTGACAAATTGGCTTCCTTGCCTGGCACACAACTTTCCGTCTCCTATCCATTTCTATGCCTTTGTTTTGTCTGTCTGCCATGCCTGGAATGCTCTTCCTCCTCATAGCTACCTCTTACTATCCTTGGTTTTCTTCAAGGTTCAGCTAGAAGACAACCTTCTAAAAGACCTTTTCTGTTCCCCAGCTGCTAGAATCTTCCCCTCTAAGATTACCTTCCTTCTACTCTATATCTTTGAGGTATCTAATTATTTTCATGCTTGCCTCTTTAATTTAGGATGTGTGAGCTTCTTCAGGACAAGGATTTTTTTCTTCAAATGATGTCACATATAGTAATCACTTAATAAATAATTTTGATCAGTCCAGTACCACAAAGCTTTCTTAAGTTTCCCTTCAGGCACTATCATTTTTATATGCAATTACTTTATAGGATCTATAATAGCATAATGAATGCTCAACAAATGAAGATGCTAGTAGCAAATCTGGAAACCTATAACTAAAGAATGATAATAAAAAATAGAGGTGAATGTTTTAGCAGCTGGAAAGGTATCTTCAAATCAGGAAACCTATAGTTCCAAATCCCATCTCAGATATATACTAGCAATATGATTCTAGTCAAATTGCTTAACCTTTCAGTGCCCCTAGACAATTCTAAGTTGCAGAAGAGCTCCTGGTCTATATTGGTAGAGGATATTTCTTCATAAGGAGTTTATTACACTGATGAAATCAGTAGTAGGAGTAAAAACACCTAAACAATTTGAAACCACTTAACCAAATGCTCCAGTTAAAGATGATATAGGAAACAGGAAATGCTTAAGGCACCAATGCAGCAGCAATTATAACTTTATCTCCCATTATCTTTCTATTTGATGTCTCAAGGGTTCTCATCTTGTATTCTTTACAGATATCTCTCTTCAAAGCTGGTTTTATCCTTTCATCTATCAGTATAATTACTAAGAATTTCACTAACATCACTGGATTCAGAGCAAAATTTCTAACATTTTTTTAGAATTTTTCTTAGAAAGTAGTTGAGGTTTTTTTTTCAGAGAGTTTATTCATTTTATTATAGAGATGCTCAGTCTGGTGTTTCTAATGTCATATATACATATATGAAAAATTAATTGCAAGTTGGGTTTTTATGATACAAATATGGTCTTTATACATAAACTAAGGAGATTCAGAGAAAGAAATTATAGAACAAATGTCTCTAAAGAACACTAAATGTAAGTTTTAAATAAAATATTAGCAAAGAGTTATAGCAATATATCACAGAGATAATTCAATAAGAGCACATTGGATTTATAATAGACATATTAAGGTTATCAGAGACATTAGGAAAACTCTCAACTTAAGTGACCATATTAACAATAAGAACAACAAAGATCATATGATTATACCAATGTACACAGAAAGAGCTTTTGTCAAAATATGGTATTCATTTCTATTTTTAATAGAACACTAGAAATCATAGTACTAGTCCCTTCCTTAATAATATAGTGTATCTCATCTATACACCATAGATGAAAATGCACAAAGACAATCATCATCCTCAGTTACCGAGAGACTACTACTATATACTATACTAGAAAGGTAAGACCCAACATTATATTTAATGGGGAATAAACCAAAATAATTTCCAATAAAATTAAGGGTAAATCAAAGATGTCCAATATCATCACTATTATTTGATATCATTCTAGAATGCAATTAAACATTTTACTTCCCTCAAAGATACTGAAGGAATTAAACAAAGATAAGTAACAAACAAAATGATCATTTTTACAGATGGCACAATGGTACTTAGAAGACACCAATTCATCAACTAAGAATCAATTGAAAAGATGAATAACTTCAACAGATTTGTACAATAATAAATCCATATAAATTATAAGAATTTCTGTAATAAACTTAGCATCAAGATGTTTAAAAAGAAGAAAATATATTTAAAATAATTAAAAATGAATGAAATATTTGGAACATTACCCATAAAGATACACAGGACCCATATGAATACAGTTACAAAACACTTTAAGGAGATAGACAAATAATTCAAGAAATATGATTTGCTTTGATTTTATGGGGAGGTTGAGCCAAATCACATAAAAATGAAAAAGTTATCTAAATTAACTTGCTTATTCAGTGACATACCAATCAAGACACCAAAGGTTTATAGAAGTAGAACTATAGATCTAGCTTTAGCTCTGTTTTATAGAACTAGAAAAATAGCAATTTATCTGAAGGAACAAGGAGTCAAGAATCTCAAAAAAAATAACGAAAGAAGCAAGCAAGAAAGGACTCTAGTAGTACAGTATCAGGTCTCAAACTTTACTAAAAAGCAATAATCTACAAAATGATTTGGTACTAGTTGAAAAAGAGAGGGTATTCAGTGGGGTATATAAGGTTCCTGACATACGAAATAAGCAAATAAACCTAAAAGTCTTTAGTTCAACAAATCCAAAGATTTCATTTATTGGTTTCAGGACTCACAGATAAAACGTATGTGTCAAATTGGTCAGAAATCTAGCAGAAATTACGTTTAGACCAAACCTCACACCATATACCAAGATAAGCTCCAGAATGATTTAAAATCTAGAACTCAAAGGTCCATTACAAATAAATTAGAAGAGAAAGCAAAAAAATATATATCTTTCACAGCTATGGATGGGGAAGAGCTTATGAATTAAAAAAGCAACAGAGAGGATCACAGAAGATGAAATGGACAGCTTTTACTAATAAAAAGTTTTTGTACAAACAACTCCACTATTGCTAAGATTAGAAAAGAAATGGTTTAAAAAATAAGTTTTGCAGCAAGTTTCTCTGATAAAGGCCTCATTGCCAAGACATATAAGAAATGGATTCAAATGTATAAAACTGTGTTATTCCTAATTGCTAAATTGTCAAAGAATATTAACAATAGTTTTCAGGAGAAAAAATAATAACTCTTTATAGCCATATTTTTAAAATGCTCTAAGTAACTAATAATTTGAAAAAATAAATAAATTAAGGAAACTTATGGGTACTACCATATACCATCCTGACAGAATAAAAGGAAAATGAATTCAGAAAAACTGGCACATTGAGATATATATACATATATATGTGTGTGTGTGCAATTGTGAATTGGGTCCAATCACTCTAGAAGGCAATTTTTAACTAAGTCCAAAAAACTGTGTAAAACTCTTTCATCTAGCAATATCATTATTAGGCCTATATCCTGAGAAGATAAAAGAGCAAAATAAAGAGCACATTTATAGAATTTTTTGTGGTGACAAGAAACTCCTGGAAATTAAAGGAGTACCCATCAACTAGAGAATGGCTAAATAAATTATGGTATATGAATATAAAGAACAATATTATTATGTAAGAAATAAAATAAGATAATTTCAGAGAAATGAGAAAGATTAAATGAATGGATTTAGAGTGAAATTACCTGAACCAGGAGAACTCATACTATAATACAAACATTATGTAAATAAACAGTTTTTAAGGACTTAAGAACTCTGATAAATACAATGATCAGTGACACCAGAGGAAAACTGACTAAGAATGTTATCTTTCCTTTGACAAAAAGTTGATGGACTAATACCCAGAATGAGACATTCATGTTTGTACACTCCTGATATAAGAATTTATTTTCCTTGGCTATGCTTATTTGTTACAAAAGTTTGGATTTGTTTTTGTGTTTGTTTGTTTTTTCAAGTAGAGTGGAGAGGGAAATTGGGAAGGAGAAAAAACATAAGTACTCCCTAATTTTTAAAAAGCTAATTAAAAATAAGTTGCAAGCTAGAGATCATATCTAAAATTTGCAAAAATCTCCTATTCATATATACATTGGAGCAAGTGTTTTGGTTCTGTCATAAAACCACTTTACTCAAACTCAGGCCAATAACAGAAAGCACAAAGCCATAAGAATTCCATTTTATGTAAATAATAATGTTCTTTTAAAGAATGAATCTATGCAATTTGTTTATTTTCAAATCATGAACTTAGTAGTCCACAGAGAAGTTAATGAATTCAAGGAAGACAATAAGAAAAAACAAAGCAGAACATCAGATCCGGATTGAGAGTGGGAAAAGCCTAGTCCAAATTTAATCTATAACTCAGGCATGCTCTATAAGAACAAAGCCACTGGGTCATTTTTTACAACTCATTAGGAAGTCAGATTTATAGCCTTTTATCTAAAGCTCCCAGAGACTCATCTCCATGAGCATAATTTCTTTCTAAATGACATAGGAGAAAGAGAGGCCTGGAAAGTGAAGCATTGCATCAACATATAATATAAATGTGATTTACAAATGAATATCCACATACCTGCATCCTAGTTCTCTTACTTCAACAATGGATAATATTAAAAATACCCAATGAAATTAAAATATTAAAATGTCCAAATTTCTTATCTGTGACAAACATCATCAGGTTAATTTATTGATCTAAACCATGCTAATGAATCTAAAAGTCAATACATACAATTCAAGGACTTTTTATTTAATATAATACACCTGTGATGAAAGAACAAAGGTTTTTTTTGTTTTTGTTTTTGCTTCTTTTAGGTAAACCATCTGTTACAACACTTTCAATTAAGGTTTCAGTTCCTAAGTATTCCACAGAAACATATGAAGGAGATTCTGATCTTTGTTGTTCTTTTACCTTCTAAGAAAAACAAATACTTAAACTTGATGCAAAATCATTCCTCTGAAGTTTTGAGGTAACTAGAAAACTACTCAATTATATTCCAGTTACAGAGTGTGTATTTTCTGGAAGACAGCTATATAGATATAGCTACATGTATGCTCTAAGATTCTATCAATATCACGGCAAAGTGATAGATAACGTTAGACATTATTTACAAAAAATGACTACAGTGAAAAGTGGTGATTAAGTCACTTAACTGAAAATTTCACAATTCCAATTAAGCCAGTTGAAGAGCTATAAAATAGAAGTTATTTCTCTAAAGACTAACTTGTGTATTAGGTAATGTCAGAATACATGTTCTATTAAAATCACTTTGTCTTAAAAAGTTTACTCATCCTAAATGAATCTCAGAATATCTCATTTCAAATACACCTCACAGTTAGTACTTATGTGATCTTAGGAGAGTCATTTAAGCCTGCAGTTCTTTAATTTCCTTAAAAAAAGATAAAACTAAATCAGGGTTCTTAACATTGTCATCTGGGTGAAGCCTGTGTTCCCCTCTTAATAATGTTCATAAATGTATAATATAAAATCAATAAGACTACAAAGGAAAAAATTGAAAAAGTTATCAAAATATTTTAAATAGATTCACAAGGCCAAGTTAAAATAAAAATTCTAAACAAGATGAACTTCCGGATACTCTTTTAATTAGATATTGATCTTAATTTGGTCATCTTTAAAATACCAAAACAATGATATTTTAGCTCCATAACACTGAATTATTGAGGAATGTTTTTAAATAAAATTATGAAGCCCTTTGAAAATGTAAAGTTATCATTTAAGTATTTTTGAATAAAAGCCTTAACAATGTAAGATAAATGGATTTGATCACGAAATTTTCTGTTTGTTTTAATAGAGGGACATGGTACCACCATCCTTTTAAGTATCTCTGATCTACAATAATCTTTCCTGTCAATAAACCAGTTAAACTGTACCTTTATCAGGCAGAGGTCAGCAAGCATCACTGCATATTGTCAACTTGCTCTCTACATGGTGAGCTACACATCATTTTAAAATGATATGCTGTGTTCAATATTTTATTTGACTGAAGGATAACTGCTGCCTCAAATTTATTGCCACATATACTTGCAGCTAAAGTATACAATATTACTTTAAAATGCCACTTTCAGGATATCAGTGAACATAACTGAAGCTAAGCCATTACATATAAAACCTTTCTGTCTCGTTTTTCATGTCATTACATTGTTTTATAGTTACCTAAAATTATTTTACAAGTGCAAAATTCTTTGACTTGAGCTGCTTTGCATAACTGTTGAAGTTGGAAAGGTAAAGCAGGAAAGTCAAAAGTAGCTCTTTCCATTAAGAAAAATTAAGAGCCTTTTAATTAAAACTAGAGTTGCCATATTTTGGGAACAGGCATAAGAAATCAATATTGTCTTATTGGAAACACTTGTTATGTAAGCTGGATGGGATCCAAACTGGGAAAGAAATGTATTCATTCCATAAAAAAATCTCAGAATGATTAGGATTTGGCACAAATATGAATTCATCCTAATGACACTGTAGTATATTTTATTATCTTAACGCACAAAAAGGATCACGGAATCTTTTTTACACCAATTTTTGTGACTTTTTCAACAGATGGGTTTTAGAAATAACCTTTAGGTTTGGAGGTTTTCTAAACAACACCTCCACTCATCAAAATCATTAAGGCATTCTCTATGATGCCATATCATCTAATATAGAAAGCACTCAATGAGTCAAGTATTCTCTAATTTAAAAGGAAAAAAAAGGAAAAAGACTATTAGGGTAGAGATCACACACTGATAAGATGAAAATATATTTGCCATGAAATCAAAACATTGGACGAAAAGTATATCATAGTATAATTTGTTCTCAAAAATCAGTGTTTAGTGTGTAAGTATTCTGAGATGAAGATGCATAAGTGGGTAGAGCTCTGGATCTGGGAGACTCGAGGATAAGTTTCCATTTACTTTTCCACTGCTTTATGTCTTTATGAGGGGTGTGCCTACAGGCTACTCCCTACAATTTATAACTACATTAGCTCCCCAGGTTTTCCAGTCATTGATCACTGCCAGTAAAGACAGTAGCCACATTTAGCCATGACATGCATAAAAAGTTACTCAGGGCAGATAATTTTGTTTATGTATTCACTGGCACATCTTCTGACCAGGGATGTTTGCTGCTTTTGGAGTGAGGAAAACTTGGTTTTGAGTCCTTCCTCAAGTGTTTAATATCTGTGCAACCCTGGGAAAGTCACTTGGCCTCTCTGACTTTGTTTCCTTATCTGTAAAATGGAGATAATAATAGCACCTACATCAGGGTTGTTGAGAAGAACCAATGAGATCATACATTTAAAGAATTTTGAAAACGTTAGAGCTCTTTATAAACATGAGCTGTTATTATGATATTGTTCTGATCATAGGGAGAACATTTTCACTGTTTAATGAATGTTTGCTTTTGAACCATATATATATATATATACATATATATATATATGTATATATATATATATCAGTCCTTGCCTTAATATTTGTACTGAATATTAGCTCTTATTAAATTAAATTATTAAATTAAATCTTATTAAATTATAGAGGAAGGCAGTCCAAAGAAGAACAGCACCTTGTGTTTCTGTATATCTCTACAAATGCAAAGCAAACTAATTACTATCTCTTCATTCCTACTGGCAAATAGAAATTATTCTTTTCCCCAACTCTCATAAGGATATAGGATATTGAAGTGCCTAGTCTTCACAGAATGTAGAAAACTGGACTTAAAGTTAATGAAGTATGAGTTCCAATCCAGTCTCAGACACATACCAGCCCTATAACCCTGAGAAGTCACTCAACCCCTGTCAACATAAGTTTCTTCATCTCCAAACTGGGAATGATGATGGCACCTGCCTCCCAAGGTTGTTGCAAAGATAAAATATTAGCACCTAGCACAAATATAAAATACTAGAACCTAGTAAAAATTAAAATATAAATACTAAATGTTATTGAAACCTCTTCTGAGTTGTTACATGTTCTGAATCTTTAAAAAGTAATTAAAAGGGGCCTGACTACACATTACTCTGCCATTCTCCTCCCTACCCTAGTTTTGATAAAAGAAAAATCAGCATTTCCCAACAGCACTGACATGACTTTCATGGCCATCACTTTCCTCAAGTCTCTAATCATCCTTTACTTGGACTAGTACAGCCACCCCCACCCACTTATTCTGCTTTCCTCCTATGGAAATCACCCTCTCCACAGCTACCATATTGAAATTCCTACAATACAGATTTGACTATCTCCCTTGCTTAAGAAATCCAACTGGCTCCACCCTTACCTCTAAGATAAAATAGAAATCTCTGTCTGTAAAAGAGAGAATCTGCAGTGCATGCAAAGGACATCATCTGTCAATCAAAATGTAGCATTACTTTGGAATGTTCCCAGGAGAAACAGTTGGGAGCCAAGCCAGCAGCTGAACTGAGGGATTTGCTTTTGGGGCTAGGTGGTGAGGCTGCTGACTGGACCCCTCTTAGCTTCTGTCCTAAGTTAGGGGAGACTTGCTTTTGAGCCAGGCTAAGAGGCTTCTGACTGGACCCCTCTTAGCTTCTGACCTGAGGCTGAGAGACTCTTGGTTTCTGAGAGGGGAGGGAAGGAGTTTTTGTGTGGCTGAGGTTGGTGGCTGAACCTAAAGAGCTAATTGTGTCTCTGGACTTGGATTAATCAAGCTGAGATTATCTGGCTGTCTGGTTAAAAGAAGGAAGAAGAAAAATATTTGTCCTCCAAACTCTCTGACTGTCCCTGTGTCACAGTTGTGACAGAACTGCCATTTTCCTAATACTCTCCTGACTCATTGTATAGATTAGGGAAACCTTCATCCCTCTTACCTCATCCTCCATCCTGTCTTGTCTTCCCCAATAAACCTCCTTCCTTGAGAAAGAGAACAAGAGTGTCTTCTCTAAACCTCACAGTTCATCTTTAGTTACATAGAAGGTAGTTGACTAAAAGGGGAGAGGGGAAAAGAGGCAGGGGGGAGTAGGTAGAAAATGGGTGGCATTTTGAGAGAGGAGGGTAGGCAATATCTTGATCCATTTGCCATCCAGTAGTGTAATCAATAGAAACCTCAGTATCCCCTTTATTACAACAGACAACCACCTATTTATTACAACATGTAACAGTTAAAATTTAGGGGAGACTGAGGCAGGTAGAAATTAGTTTCTTTCTGCAAGGAGTATTATGTTTTTTAGAGGTTTATTAAGGATTAAGGATTAAAGAAAATACAGGATAAGGAAAACATGCCTAGGCCAGAGGCCTAGACAAGACCTCACCTACATTATGGAAAGAGCCACGTCTGCTCCAAAACGGAAGTCCAAAAAGAGGGAAAGAGCCCCAAAAACCTTTGCTACCAGCTTAAATCCTTTCTCGATCTCGGCCCACCTCAGAATTCCTGTGAGATTACAAAGCATTTTGGGGAAGTGGAGCAAAGGCTTGTGGGGATTGTAGTCCTGTATTTGAGTCTATTTTTTTACAAACAAATCTATTAGCCATCAGTATTGATCAATAGGCAACCCCAGTATCTATTTATTACATGTCTCTCTTTTAAAAAAAACCTATCCTATCTGACTCAAATTTACTTATGCAACCATTTCATATAACTCTTCATGTACTCTGGGTTCTGTCCATAGTGACCTTCTTGCTATTTTTTGTGATGAATAAGATGATCCATCTCCCCCTTCCAAGCCTTTGCATATGCCCACTCTCATTCTTGGAATTAATTATAGGTCTTCAACTCCAGCTCTTAGATTCATTAGCTTCCTTCAAAGATTATGTTAAATTCTACCTCCTCTAAGAATACATGTTCCCCATAGCTATAAATGTCCTTCTATGTTGTATGCATTTTATGTTCCATTTACTATGTACATAGTATTTCCTTCAATAGAACAAAAGATCCTTGAGACCAGGTACTACTTTGTTTTTGTCTTTGTATTCCTGGTACCTAGCACAGTGTCTGGTATCTAGTAAGTTAGTAAATGACTAAGTAATACATTTGGAATAGTATTTTACAATCCCTAAAATAACATTCCAAATTCAAGCGAGGGTACTCCTTGGCCTCTATCTCATATTGAAGTCCTACCCTAAAAATGTCCATTGAATAATAATAATGGTCTTACTTTTTTACATATGAAATTCTTAATTTAGGGACACTTGTAAAGATTAAAATTTAGGGGAGATGGGGAGACTGAGGCAGGTAGAAATTAGTTTCTCTCTGCAAGGAGTACTATATTTTTTAGAGGTTTATTAAAGGTTAAAGATTAAGAATATACAAGTAAGAAACATGTGCCTAGGCCAGAGGCCTAGACAAAATAACCTCACATCATGGAAGAGACGCCTCTGCTCCAAAAACGGAAGTCCAAAAGCCCTCAAAAGCCTTTTTCTCCGTTTAAATCCCTTCTCGATCTCGGCCCAGGTGAGATTACGAGGCATTCTGGGGAAGTGGAGCAAAGGCTCATGGGGATTGTAGTCCTGTATTCGAGTCTATTTTTCACATTCCCCCGTGTGATCATTTGCAAAAAAATTAATTTTTTTCCAAAGGATCATGAAAACAAAATCAACTTAAAAGATTACAATAGTGTGAGGATAAGAGAAAAAAGAATAAAACCAATAATTTCTGAACACATTGACAAAAAGCCGTTAGGGGGCAGTCCCCTTTGGCATAAAAGTATACATACAAATAAATGTTCAATCAACCACACCCAAAGTTCAATTTTGTGCAACTTGTGGTCTGGAGGCTTCTTCATGGTGGCTTCTCCAACAGTTCAGTTCTGGATTCAGAGAGGTAGCATCTTCTTTACCTAAAATTCTTCTCAAAAGGAATTTAAACTTTGCAATTTAAATAATGATTTTTTTTTACATTCCCCCGTGTTGTGGGTGATTGAAAGATTCAGAATCAGTTAGGGATGCATGGCTGAGGTATGAGGTATATGAATCAATTGGCAGGAGATATTAAAAAGACATCAGAAAATCCAAAAGAAAAGAAAAATTTCTGGATGGAAATATAGACTATCAAAGTCTTATGTGTAAAAATTCCAAGTAGAAGAAAAATAAATCTATAACAGGTCCTTCAATCAGGGCCCAATCAAAATGATCTAAGTAATGATGCATTTACCCAGTCATTGCCAGGACTACAGAAAGGTACCACACTATGAGAGGCAGAAAAGGGGACCAGATTATAGAAGCCAAGTAGGAGCCAAGGTTTTGGGGATACTCATCTTTGAGTATCTTCAGAGTGAGTGTAGATACAAGGAAAGCCTATGTCTTAACACATGTTAAACATAGTAACCTTGAGTCTTCACACTAGGTTCAAGACCTTTGTATTGGCTTAGAAGTGCATCAATCCATCCTAGATTGGCCTTTCTTTGGCTCTGTGCAATGGCTCTTGTGTGTAGCTCTTGTCCTGGAATCAGACAGAATCATCAAGCAAAGTCCCATAATTTATTTAAATAATTAGTGGCATCATTTTTATAGTCACAAGCTTTTTAGGGCATGTATTAGCAAATGTATCTTAAACTTAAAAATCAAAAGGTTAAAGAAAATCTTAATACTGGTGACATGTGCTTCAAATATAAAAAAGGAGAGAAAAAATAATTAAAAAACTGGAAAAGTTTATTGCACATGCAAGAAAAATATAATAATAAAAGAGCTTTAAAAAATTCAAAAATATAGCTTATAATCATTGACACTCTGTGTCAGTTAAGAAAATATAAAATACAAGGCTTTCTCACCAAAAAATGAGATCCATTTCCTCTTTGTATCTGGCCATGATCACTGTGAGTAGAAGGCAAATGAATTGAACAAGGTTAACAATTTTTTCATCTTTAAAAATATAGTAGTACAAATATGTAGATATCAAATTCCCCAAAATTCTCAATAGCCCAATTAATTACAATAGCAAACAAACACACTTTCATATTTCACATAAGTTGCTGTGTGACATTTTTAAAACCTATGAATTGATGGACATTTGTCACAATTTTTACAAACGTAGCAATCTTTCAACCTTGGTAATAAACATATTTTTTTTTAAAACAAAGTAAAACTCATCTTGGGTTAAGAACATAATCAAGAAATCTATATATCATTCTGGTGCAAGTAAAGTAGTGAGCTGAAGAGTATAAATAAAGGGTGCTCCTTTTGGAGGCTTTTCCCAAGGGTACAAATGCCCTGAAATTAACTGCCCAACTTCCATTCACATGTGGGAAGGTTGGGGGTTATAAAATACATTTCACTTCAGCTACTAGAATGGGCCTTACCTCGTGGTAGGGGCAGGCAAAAATAACCAGACTGTTAAAAAAAAATTCCAAAAATCATATTTAAAAAACCCTTAAAATCACATCATTTGAGGTATTTAGCACATTAAAATCCCAAAGGTTGTTAATACAATTATAACCAGTTCTGAAGTCCATCTATCCTCAGCAAAATAGAAAAAAGCTGTTTTTTCATATATGGGCTTATTCACAATAATATTTTTTCAACAGTTATAGGGGAAACACAACAGAATTTCAAAACTCAGTACATTCAAAATAAATTCAATCAACCTTCAGTTCAAGCAGAATAATATTCAATCCAGTAATATATGAACTTAAAATCACAAAGTTAAACCTTAAACAGAAAATGCAATAGAATACAGAGATGTTTATAAACCATTGGAATCTGAAATGCCTTAGAATGTAGCCTTTAGTCTCTTCAAAGTTCCTTGGGGTTTTTTTTTGTTTGTTTTTAATTATCCATTTAAATGTCTATTGTCCGAAGGTAGAGTAGTAAGGGCTAGGCTATGGGGTTCAAGGGATCCGTCCAGGGCCCCATGACTGGGAAGCATCGGAGGCCAGATTTTAACTAGAGACCTCCAGTCTCTGGGCCTGGCTTCCAGTTCGCTGGGCCACCCATTTTCCTCCCCAAAGTTAAAGTTGAATCTTTGGGCTGAGTCTGCTCCCAGACAGGCAGGCAAAATCAATGAAATTGCCAGAAGAGTCAAAAATCCTTTTAAACAACCCATTGTTTTTTAGGTTTCTGTTTGAAAAGATCTGTTTCTTCTCTCTAGTCTTTTCTCTCTTTCCCCTCTCTGATACCCCTGCGGCCAATACCCCCATCCACTTGGAGGCTTAGCCTAAGGGAAAATTGCCCGGTCTCCTTTCCCTCTCCTCTCTCCCCTCCGCGTGGCCAATACTGTTACCAGCTGGTCGCAATGAGTCCTCAGCAATCTGCTCCGAGGATCTGGGTGATGAGCCGTCTGGGTCGCGCTTGTGGGTCTGGGGCTGGGGTGATGAGCTGTCTGGGTAGGAGGCCAGATGGGTGAGAGACAGACCGCCGGGGTGGGTCGGGCCGGGAGCCGGAGCGCAGCTCGGGCACCAGGTGAGAGGCCAGGAGCAGAAACAGGAGCCGATCAAGATGGTTTTCTAAAGAGTATCTTGGAGAATCGTGGCTTTAAAAAAATTCTCTAGGCTAAAAACATTTTTTGAGAAGTTCTCATCCAATCTAGTGGTCGCCAAAAACTGTAAAGATTAAAATTTAGGGGAGAGGGGGAGACTGAGGCAGGTAGAAATTAGTTTCTCTCTGCAAGGAGTACTATATTTTTTAGAGGTTTATTAAAGGTTAAAGATTAAGAATATACAAGTAAGAAACATGTGCCTAGGCCAGAGGCCTAGACAAAATAACCTCACATCATGGAAGAGACGCCTCTGCTCCAAAAACGGAAGTCCAAAAGCCCTCAAAAGCCTTTTTCTCCGTTTAAATCCCTTCTCGATCTCGGCCCAGGTGAGATTACAAGGCATTCTGGGGAAGTGGAGCAAAGGCTCATGGGGATTGTAGTCCTGTATTCGAGTCTATTTTTCACACACTTGACTTAGAATCATGGGGACTTGGATTCAAATTCTGCTTCAAACACTTATTATATATGTGACTCTAAACAAGTCACTCAACTTTTCTGTACCTCAGTGTCCTCATCTATATTGAAGTCCTACCCTAAAAATGTCCATTGAATAATAATAATGGTCTTACTTTTTTACATATGAAATTCTTAATTTAGGGACACTTGACTTAGAATCATGGGGACTTGGATTCAAATTCTGCTTCAAACACTTATTATATATGTGACTCTAAACAAGTCACTCAACTTTTCTGTACCTCAGTGTCCTCATCTATAAAATTAAATTATTGAATATAATGTCCTCTTTTTTATTTGCTTGTTTTGTTTTCATTTGGAAGGGGGTAAATCATTCATAGCTGATCATACATTATTGTTGTTCCTGTGTATGATATTCTCCTGGTTCTGTTCACTTCACTTTTCATCCATTTAACTTTGCAGGGATATAATGACTTCTAAATTATCTTCTCTAAATATATGATTCTTTCATCTGACTTTCCTCACAACAATCCTGTAGCATAATTCATAAAAAGAAAAGGAGGCTTTGAAATCTATCTTAATCTTTACATAGTTCCTAAGTCTTACTTTGTCTTCATGGCTTACAAGACCTGAGACACAGTCAAAGAAGAATAAGTAAGAAGATTCTTAAATAATACCAAAGCATCTTGGGGAACATCAAAGTAATAAAATAGAACTTCTTCCATAGTTAATTAGTGGAACTGATAGATCTTTTGACAAAAAAGGCAAAAATTTTAAAATCCACTAAAGATTTTTTAATATTTTATTTTTCTGCAATTATATATAAAACAATTTTAACATTTATCTTTTGAAAGAGTAAGTACCAAATTTTCTCTCTTCCTTCTTTCACTCCTTCCCAAGACAATAAACATTCTGATATAGATTTTATATGTACAATCATGTAAAACATTTTCTCCATATTTACCATTTTGAAATTATTGATATTTTAAAGAAAAAATAGAGAATCAGCAGCCAAAAAATATCTTAATACAAGATAGAAACATTTAAAAGAAAACAGAGACTATAAATACAGTGTACAAGTTATGCATTATTTAATTTTATATTTTGAAATTCCTCGATACTTCAAATATCCATGACTTCTTCAGTATAATAAATCTGCCCTATTCTTTTTTAACACAGATCACAACTTCCCTGGGCTTTAAATGATGATCTTCATTCATTATTATGGCCAAAAGAAAATCAACACATTATATACAATTTTGGGGGGCTAAGACTTCTGGGTGTAAGATGACAAGCACACAGATCATTACCATGACCATGCTTTTCCAGCTTAATAAAAACTGACACACAATGTAGCACTCAATAACTCAGAATTGTTTCTATGCAATGATGAGACATCAAAGCAAAAATTGCATTAAAGGATCTTTACAAATAAACTTTTAATAGATGGAGAGAGAGAGAGAGAGAGAGAGAGAGAGAGAGAGAGAGAGAGAGAGAGAGAGAGAGAGAGAGAGAGAGAGAGAGATGATTGGATGGATGGATAGATAAATAGATCAGACAGACAGATAGATAGATAGATAGATAGATAGATAGATAGATAGATAGATAGATAGATAGATAGATAGATAGATGGATGGATGGATGGATGGATGGATAGATAGTATACACATATATAGATATACACATATACATTTATAAATATAAATGTGTGTATTATATATAGAAAGACTTACAACCTTTTTTTTTTCTTTTCGATTACATCTGTGCTTTCCTCAAGTATAGAGAATTCCCACAGCAGATACTTTCTTCACCAATGCAGGAGTTACACGAATTTAGCAACTTATAGTCTTATTAGAGAGTTAGAGGTAAAAAGACTTGCCATGGCACCGAGACTATGTCAAGAGTCTGTTAAAAAAAAATTTTAATTAAGCTTTTACTATGTGCCACACACTGTGCTAAGTGCTTAGAGATACCCCCCAAAAGGCAAAAATATTGCTTCTGCAATTCTGAGGGACTTGTGAAAGAGAATGCTATCTACCTCCAGAGAAAGAACTTTGGGGAGTCTGAATACAGATGAAAGCATACGATTTTTCACTTCAATCTATTTGGCCATAGATTTGGGGATTTTGGTTTTATAAAACTATTGACTCACAAAAATGAACAATACAGAAATATGTTTTGCACAATAATACATGCATAACCCAGATTGAATTGCTTATCAACTCTGGGAGGGAGGAGGGAAGGAGATAATTTGGATCATATAACTTCAGAAAATTTAATTATATTACATATAATTAGGAAAATAAATGAAATAAATAAAGTTGATTCTCAAAAAAAAGGAAAGAAACTATTGTCACTGCCCTCAAGGAGCTCACAGTATCATAGAAGAGATCATATGTGTGTATATATATACATATATATATATTCACACACAAGACGTATATAGAGTATAAATGAAATGTAATCTAAAAATCAAAGGATCTGACTTTGAACTGAAAGGTAACTTGAAGGTTATCAAGTACAACCCTATCACTTTTTCAGATGAAGAAACTGAGTCACTGAAAGGTTAGGTTATTTATGTAGGGTCACTCAACCCAAAAGAGTCAGAGGCAGGGCTTGAACCTAATTCTTCCTAACTCCAAGGCTACCTCTTTACTCTACTTACTAAGCTAGTGCCTTTCATTAATATTCTCTTGATTCCTAATAGGATTAGTATCTGTGGACTAGAGTAAGGGAGAGGAGTTGACCCTTGAGCTGGACCTTGAAAGAAGAAAGGGTATGATACTATTCCAATAGAAACTGGGCCATGAGCATTCATGACATGACTGGAAGATGACAGCCAGTTTTAGCTAAAGTAAAAAGAAGTGAGTTTGGAGATGCAATTTTGGTCTAGATTGCGGAAAAACGTAAAACGAGAAGCAACAAGTGGAAAGGGAGATCCTTTTTAAGACATACTTGCTGTCTTTATTATTATTAAGTGACAACTTGCAGATTGGCATAGCTTATTGACATGATAGTGAAGTAAATACTAACTTATCTTATAAAAAAAAGTATTGATTAAAGATAGCTGCCAAAGTGGAGGAGGCAGTAGCTAGTATAGTGCCCTGAGGAGGTGTCCTTGGCCTCGTTTGATTTAATAGTTTAATAATTTCTTGTACAAAATCATAGATGGCACTCATAAAATGTGCATATGTTTGAAACAGGGAAGGAGAGTCAATATGTTCAATGAGAATCAGGATCCAAGATATACAATAACAACAACAAAAAGATCTCAAGAGGACGAAGTAATAATGAAGAGAATGTAATAGATGAAATCAATAGAGGATAAATGTCAGTCCTACAACTGAACTAAAAAATCAAAAACATGATTACAAGTTAAGCAAACTTGACTGAACAGGAACTTGTGAAAAAAAGCTGAAAGCTTAACTACAAGATGGAAGTGACAAACAGTAGTGGATTCATAGGTGACATTGATGGAAATCCAATGTCCAAAACAAGGGTAGTTATAGTTCTACTAGTCTAAGACTCTAACTTACTAAGACTACATCTCATATTGTTTTAAATTCTGGTGAACATTTTCAGGAAGGATATTGGCAATCAAAGACTATGTCCAGAGGATGGTGATCACAGTGATGATGAGCTTCAAAACAATGCCATGCAAGAATACTTTGAAGGAAGTTAGTATGTTCAACATAAAAGAGAGCAGAAAGAGAAGACAGGAAGGATTTTTTTTTCAGATATGAAGCCTTGATGTGTGGAAGAGGAAATTGATTTATTTTGTTTGGCCACAGAGGTTAGAACTACCAGTAGACAATAGAAGTTCTGAGGACAAAGAAGTCAGATCTGCATAAGGAAGAGTATTTGGAACTGCCCCAAAGTGAAATGAATTATTTTCTGTAATGTCAGTTTCCTATAATTAGACATATATTAATTAGCAAAGGCTAGTCAGTGATTTTTCAGGCATATTATAAAAAAGATTCATGCTTCAGATAGAATTGAGTGGCTGCTAGTATCTTAAAGATTCTAATATTCTGTTTTGAGGGGGTGGGACAAAAAGAGACACATATCTGGATCTAACCAAGAAGTATAAAGAATGAGAGATTTCAATAATATAGATCATCACTTTTTTGAGGGAGATTTTTCTAGCTGGCACTTGGGAACTCTGTACATTAGATTTTTCCTAATACATAATAGTGTCCCTAATACCAAGAAGAACATCATGTGTTAAGATTAAATGCTATTAATTCTCTTTTCAAAATTATCTTGCAACACTCTCCATTCTTTTCCCAACTTTTCTTCTACAATTCTTCTTTTTCTTTAACTACTCTAGGAATTTATGTTGGGCTTGTGTCCAATTTAACACTTTTTCTTTGGGGATTTGTTTGTAGCTATTTTTACATTATTGTCTTCCAAGTTTGTCTTGGTTTTTTGTGCTACCATGTTAGCTTTTTACATTTTCATGTCAAGTTCATTTTTTGTTGCTTGTTCATTCTTCCAACCTACTTCTGGACTTTGAAGTTTATTTTAAAGTTGGGTTCTGCTCACCTGGGAGTAAGAACTCACTGTCAGGGTTTTCCATGCCGCTGTTTTCAGAGCTAGTTCTGGGGGTCTGCCAGTTTGGGGTGCATATAAGATGGTGTCAATCATTGGCATTTCTATATACTAATAATATAACCCAAGAGAAAGAGATAGAATGCCATTTAAAATAACGACAGACAATATAAAATACTTGGGAATCTACCTGCCATTACAAAACACTTTCCATACAAAGACAAATCTAAACAATTAGAGAAATAATAATTGCTCATGTGCATTGCAGGCCAATATAATGAAACTTGAAATTCTAACAAATTAATTTGCTTATTCAAACACCACCAAAATATTTTTTTATTTCATAGAGATAGAAAAAATAACAAAATTCATATAAAAACAATAGATCAAGAATGTAAAAGGAAAAATGTGAAGGAAAGAAGCCTACTAAATTCAAATTTATTAATATATTACAAAGCAATTATCATCAAAACGGACTTCTACTAGCTAAGAGTGATGGATGAACTGATTTCATACACCTTACATAGTATTAAGTGACCACAGTAATCTAGTATTTGATAAACCAAATTATCTAAGCTTTTGAAGTAAAAACTCAACATTTTACAAAAATTGCTAGGAAAACTGTGAAGTAATTTGACAGAAATTAACCATGGACTAACATCTCACACTATTTTCTAAGATAAGATCAAAATGGATAAATGATTTAGCCATAAAAGGTGATATCATAAGTAAATTAGGGAACATGGGAAAATGTACCTGTCAGATCTATGAATAAAGGAAGCATTTATAAGCAAGCAATAGATGAAGAGGATTACAGTGAGTAAAATGGATAATTTAGATGAAATGAAATGAATAAGCTTTTACACAAACAAAACTAATTCAATTAAAATTAGAAGGAAAATAGAAAACTAGGGGGAAATTTATAGAATCTTTCTGATAAAGACTTAATTTCACAAATATGTAGAAAGCTGAGCCAAATTGAGAGAGAGATGGGGAGAAGGAGAAAGAAAGAGAGAGACAGAGACAGAGACAGAGACAGAGACAGAGACAGAGAGAAAGAAAATTTCTCAGTTAACAAATGGTCAAATGATCTGAACAGGCAATTTTCAGACTAATCAAAGCTTTCAATGGTCACATAAAAATGCTCTAAATCACAACTGGCAAATTAAAACAACTCTGAGGAACCACTTCATGTCTATCAGATTAGGTAACTTGACAGAAAATGAAAATGACAAATGCTGGAGGGAATATGGAAAAATTGGGACACTAATGCATTTTTGGAAGAGTTGTGAATTAGTCCAACCATCTTAGAGAACAATTTGGAGCTAGCTCCAAAGAGTGATAAAACTATGCATGCCCTTTGACCCATCAGTACCACTAGTAAAGCAGGACAATTTGGAGGGATTTAGGAGAAAAAACACTATCCACATCCAGAGAAAGAACTATGGGAGCAGAAACACAAAAGAAAAACAACTGCTTGATCATATGGGTTGATGGTAATATGATTGGGGATGTAAACTCTAAACGATCACCCTAGTGCAAATATTAAAAACATGGAAATAGGTTCTGATCAAGGACACATGTAAAATCCAGTGGAATTGCTCATTGGCTATGGGAGGGGGTAAAAGGAGGGGAAGGAAAGAGCATGAATCATATCACCATGGAAAAATATTCTTAATTAATTAATTAAGCTTAATTTTTAAAAATACCACTAGTAGGTCTATATTCCAAATCAAATAACATATTTGATTATTTAATAGATCAAATAATAGGCGAAAGGACCTATATGTACTAACAATATTTATATCAGCTCTTTTCTGGTGGCAAAAAACTGGAACTCAAGCCCATCAATCAGGAAATGGCTAAACAAGCTGTGGCATGTTTGTGACTGAATACTCTTGTGCAGAATGGTTTCACAAAAACCTGGGAAGTCATATATAAACTCATGCAAAGTGAAGTGAGCTGAACCAGCATACTTGTCACAGTAATAGCAATATTGGAAAGATAATGAACAATAAAAGACTTAGTTACTCCGATTAAGACAAATCCAAAGGACTCATGATGAAAAATACTATATACCTCCAGAGAGAGAACTTAAGAACTCTGAATGCAGACTGAAGCATATTTTTAATTTAATTTTTCTTTTTTTATTTCTTTGTATTTTCTTTTGCAACATATTAAATTAGGAAATATGTTTTGCACAATTTCACATGTATAATCAATACAGGAGCAGGGAAGGGCAAGAGGGAGAGAAATTAGAACTCAGTTTTTTCAAATGTTAAAAAATTATGTGTATTTGGGAAATATTTAATGAAATAAATTAAAAAAGTATTTCAAACAAACATAAGAGATTCCAGGTAAGCCTATAAATTCGGGGTATTTTCATCAGGCTATAAATAGCATTGTAAAGTGCTCACACAATGTCTGGCACAAAGTAAGTGTTATATAAATGTAGTGTTTACTATGCGCCAGGCACAGTGCTGCCACTTAACAAATACTCTCTAATTAGATCCTCACAACAGTTCTACAAGGTAGGTGCTTTTATTATTCTCATTGTATAAGTTGAAGAAATGAAGGCAAAGTGAGTTCAAGTGACTTTGCCCCAGGTCACACAGCTACTAAGTTTCTAAGGTCAGATTTGAACTTAGATCTTGCTGACTAGCACTCCAACTGCTCCAGCCACTGTGCCACTTCCAAAAAAATTGTTTGGGAGATTCTTCCTTCAAGTGAACCTGTTCCTTCACTGAGTGAATAATGAGTTCAGATAAATATACTGGTAAATTGAAAAACAACAATTGTTCTGGAATTGAATAAACCCTAAAGAGCTTTAGGATACTCTTTTACTATGTCATGCTATAAAAAGTTAAGAAATTTATCTAAGAGATAGAAATAAACATGCTTCTATGACCTGGGAAATTTATTAAGGACTTATCTAAATGTCACTGAAAACCTATTGACTATATAATAAGTGCTTCACTTGAAAAAATGGATTATTCCTCAAAAGCATGTTTACTTTCTAATTTGATAGAAATGTATTTAATGAGAAAAATAAAGAATATTTGCTAAATAAATCGCAACTTTGTGAACTAATAACAAATCATTTAAAATAATTAATTCTATAAAATGAGATATGCTCTCACATAGTATATATGCTAATTTATATCATTTTAAAATTTAACTCATATAAAATACTAGTATATTATTTTACTATACTAATATATATTACCATAAAGAGCACATGCATATATGTGTGTATATACACATATAGTTGTATATATATTTATATATGCATGTTTATGTATATGCTATCATACAAATACTGGGATAAATTAAAAGAGCACTGGTCCAGAAGTCGGTAGAACTAAAATTTTAATTCTCTATCTGACAAACCAGTTACCTAAAGATGTTTGCTAAACAAATCACTCTCAACTTCCTCATCTATAACACAGGACCAAATTTATATTCCAACTTTTCTTACCTCGCAGAATGAAAATCAACGTGCAAATTCTTTTAAAAAGTATAAAGCACTGTACAAATGCTTGGTATCTAGGTGACACAGTGGTTAGGAAGATTACTCTTCCTGAATTCAAATCTATCCTCAGACACTAAGTAGTTGTATGACCCTAGGCAAGTCACTTAACCCTGTTTGGCTCAGTAGCCTCATTTGTAAAATAAGCTAGAGAAGTAAATGACAAACCACTCTAGCATCTTTCTTCAAGAAAATGCCAAATGGAATCATGAAGAGTTGGACACTACTGAAAATGAATAAATGTAAAATATGCATTTTTCTATTATACTTTGCTCTCCTCCCATTTCTCCTTCCTCTAATTTCTTCTTTTGTTCTTCACTAGTTCCACTCTCTCCTTTTCTCATTGTCTGAAGGTACACCTCTCAATCTAAACCTTTCTCTTCTGCTCCTTCTATATCAGTCTTTCTGGATGAATCTACAATAAAAATAGCTTCAACCATTGCCTTGCATATGCACCACTTTAGATTCTCACAACTTATTTGTTTATTGAGCATTTATTAAGCATTTATTATGTGCCAGGCACTGTGCTAAACACTCTACAAATGCTATCTCATTTGATCCTTATACCAGGTACATGCTACTTATTATCCCCATTTTACAGATAAAGAAACTTTGGGAAAACAGAGGTTAAGCAACTTGCCTGGGGTCACACAGCTAACAAGTGTCTGAGATCAGATTTGAACTCATGTCTTCCTGACTTCAGATCCAGCACTTTATCCCCTGGACCACCTACCCAGTCCATGTAAGGATGACATTTTGGATGGCACATTTTAAAAGAGATAGTCATAACTGTGTAACAGAGTGTAAGAGAATAAGACTGCAAAAAACCTGCAAACAGAGGCAATGAATGGAAGTTTGAAGAGCTGTCCAGCAAGGAGCACTCCAGAGGAGAAAGTGACTGGGAGAGGGCAGTTAAAAGAAACACCCAAACCGCTGGAAAAATCTCTCTTTCTCCTGGCACTTGAAGGAGGAAGAACTGAGAAGACCCTTTCCTTGTTGGTTACTGATTTCTCTCTACATTATCAAGAATTTACTCAGAAGATCCTTAAAACTGTTAGCCACATCCCTCATCTAAGACATTTATACATTTATTACTCAGTTTAGGATTTACTTAAGATCAGGGAAAGTCCTAACCCCTCTCTCCTATCCAATTTCCCTTTACTTCCCCTTCCTTAAAATAAACCCTTGTTCCAACAACTTTAGAGAGTGAGTTATCTATCAGATATTCAGGCAACTTACTCAGTCTGAATCCCAGTTTGACTCCAACTGAAGAGACTAACTGAAGTGGGAGGGAGAGGGAGGAGGGAGACAGAGTCTGATTCTACCTTACCTCATTGGTCAGTCAGTAGGCTTACCCAGAAATCTCCCATAATCCATCTAAAGAAACAACGACCTAATACATAGTCTTGAAAAGAATAATCAAAGGAAGAGAATGGTTGAAGTGGAAGAGGCAGCCTGGAAAAGGGGCATATAAATATGGTTGAGGAAATAGATGTATTTTATTGGATCATAGCATTAAAACTGGAAGGGACCTAAGATGTCATCAGATCCAACTCCATATTTTATAGATATGGAAGGGAACTGAAGCTCTGAAAAATGGTGACTTGTTCACATAGGCAGTATATGAGCCAGAATTTGAACTCAGGTCTTCCTGATTCTGAGTCCAGAAACCATTGACAGTTTTGTTCATATATTTGATGGAGAATCATCCTGAAAATGCAGTAGACTTCTTATATTTTTTCCATAAAGCTATACTAGGACTAATAAGTGGGTGTGAAATTGACATACTTCATTCACTCAACCTAAGAAATCATTTCATAACAATTAAACATAAACTCTGTCAATTCCTACTATGTGTTGGGTTAACTTGAGTGGCAGCAAGCTTCCCATCACTAGTTTAGGCAAAGCCCAAGTGAGAAATGTTGGCAGAAGGAATTTCTGCCCTGTGTATATGATTTGGATAAATAATCTCCAAACTTTCTTTAATTTAAGTTCTATTATTTGACTTTCATTAGAAACAGAATGTATTTATAATTCTTTCCTGTATTTTGATCAATCCTTTCCCAAAATATCTGGTTGACAAGGTAGATAAGAGTTTTGGTGGACTCTGAGTCTGTAAATCTTGAGCCTGGATGCCCACTTCTGAGATTGACTAGCTGTGTGATCATACAAAAGTACCCTTGCTCACCATGATCCTCTTAAGATAATGCTTTTACATGTTACCCTAACTTAAAATATAGTTTTCTCTTATTTCATCAATTGCAAGAAAGCTAGAAATAAGACTTGTGAGTGGCTGCTTTGAACTAGTCTACGGCATTAGAAAACTGATCTCAATACAAAATTATCGAGTTCAATGATTCCAAGCATACAGGAACAAAAACAAGCCTTCAATGCCACCCAGACTAAAATGATACTTTTGGGTGCATCTAATCCAGAAAAAACAGTGCAGCAGTTGTCTCGGTGACTGATGAAATTCTGCTCCTGGATAAAACCTAGCAGGCGGCAACACAACCATGATAAGACTAAGGTGATATTGATAGGCAGATAAAAATAGTGGAAGAAGTTGCCAAAAGAATATCCTTAACTCACAAAGATGGTACGAACATTAGGCTAATCTATCATTACTGTCAGAGGAGTAGATAGTTTCGGAGGCATTTCCTGTTATTGATCACCACAAGACAGAACATTGTCCTCTTCCTCCATGACAAAGAAATTACAATAGTGGTTCCTCCACTTTATTTTATCTAGATCTGAACTGTTTTAATATATTCTGGCTGTATTCTTGGGGAAAGGTCAAGAAAATGTTGTAGAAAGTACAAGTTGAAGAAGGAATAGTATGTCAGCTGTCAGGCTGCTGAATGGGGCAAATCTCATAACCAGAACTCTTCTTTCCACACTCAAGATGACATTTTTATTTTACTAGACCTGTAATTTCTTCCGTAAAGGGAGCTCCCAGGTGTAGAAATTCCCCTATGAATGCAAATCAGCTCCTACTCTGCAACTTGAAGAGATCAGTCTGGGAAAATGAGCAGTTAAGCAATTGGCACCACAGTATGTCTCAGGGATAGACTTGAAACACAAGTCTTTTTGACTCTGAGGGTGACTCTCTATCCACTATGCCACACTGCTTCTGAAATATGGCATTGAAGATCAAATTTAAGGTTTATTGCCATATTTGATGTTCTAAATAAGTGATTTTAAACTATATAAAATATATACATTCAATATAACATAGACCATGTTAATTTATGATTTAGTAAACCATAAATTAACATCATCTATGTTATATTGTATGTTTATTTTGTTAAACATTTCCCAATTATATTTTAATTTGTTTTAGCTGCACTTGGTTGTTTTGTTGACCCTTGGCTTTGAGTCTGACACTTCTTACTACTATAAGAATATATTAAAAAATCATCTTCATTCTGGTCAACTTTAGGACCCACAAGGTCACTCACTACCTGTGTAAAAGCATTTCTTCACCCTAATGCAATTGGCACAAATAAGTGAGAGTAGTCACTAGGTTTACTTCTGTAGGCAGTGGAAGTACATGGTAAGTCTCATGATTCTCCAAATCAGCAAGTCAGGAAAATATGCCAGACTTACTTAATCATCAAAATCGCTTGTATATGTCAAATAACAGTGAATGTGTAACCCTCCATGTTCGAGCCCTCATCAATCACCCTGCTAATGATAACAGTGGTGAAAGGAATAAAGGGATTATATGTACTTCATGTTTGAAGTTTGGGGGTTAAATTTTGCAGTGTCTAGCTATCATGGCAATTAGCACCATAGAATGAGTCAAAAGAGACAGTGAACAGCCTCAAATAATGGATTCGTGTCTCAAAATTAGAACTACAAAATCTAAAAGCTTCGTATTTATAGTCTACAAAGGAAAAATAACCTGGGATTATACAAGAGTATGCTTTTATGTAAGTACAAATACAGAAAGGAAAATTATGAAAAATTAATGAAAAGGAAATGGATTTTAACTTGATGTTATCTTTCCCAACCAGGGAAGGCAAAAATTTACCATTCTTCTTATTCCCTTAGAGAAAGCAGTTATAATAGAATATGGATTCATAGCTGGTAATGTAGCATTTAATAAGAGAGTTTCCTTTCAAAAGACCTAGCATAACCAGAGCCCTGAAACTCTTCAAAGTGCTAAAAAATGGGATCCACATTCATCGGGGAAATTGTTTTGTTTTTCATTTTTGAGATTAAGAACTTTTCACAATGGAAAAAAAGTTAGCTCATTCAATTGATGGCTAGAAATTTTAACTACTGACAGGAAAAAACCTACATGGAGAAAAGTGAATTTGATGAAAAAAGGAAATAGTGTCAAGGGAGCAATATCAAGTGAACAGTCAAATGTGGTTACTTGGGCAGTAAAATTATATGAGGTTACAATTGGTTCCTCATTGGGTCTTCTTCACCTTCTAACTTCCATTGACTATCTTCTCAAGGTCAAGAGAGTCAAATTGTGTCTCCCCAGGGTTCCTTTTAGGGGGCAACAAACAAAGAAAGACAAAAAGCTTCCAGGAAATATTTAATGGCATTAATTACTCTGATGCTTGTAATACCTTGAGTTTAACAAAGCACTTCCTACACCATAATCCTATAAGGTAGGTGGGAAAAGGCATTTTTTGTGGAGGTGATGAAAGGGAGTCTACACATGTAATTTCTTCAGTGTTAAGCATTTCCAGGGCGCATCTAGGTGGCACCGAGGGGAAAAGAGCCAGGTCTGGAGCTTAGAGGACCTGAGTTCAAGTCCAGAGGACCTGGATTCAAATGTGACCTCAGATACTGCTTTGTGACTCTGAGCAAATTCCTTAATCCCATTTACCTTGCTCTTCTCTCTTTGAGTTGTCACTAAGACAGAAAGAAAGGGTTATAATTTTTTTTTTATTGCCAATGTAGAAAGTCATGTTGCTGGCAAATTGTCTATGATTATAATCTTAAGAAGGTAAGGGACTTGCTCCTAATCACACAGCTAGCTTGTATCAGAAAGGGAACGTGTGTACCCTAGTCTTTCTGACTCCAACGGGGCCAGCCTTCTATCCAGGAGGCAGTGTGGCAATGGAAAAGATTTTGCATTTAGAATTAGAAAACATGACTTCAAAACTCACCTCTTTTATTTACTATATGATCTTAAGCAAGTCACTTAAAATGTTTTGAGTCCCAGTTTCTTCAGCTGTGAAATAGGGATCATATTATTTTTACCACCTACAAGATTGTTGTAAGAAAAGTACTTTCTATAAACCTTCGAGTGCTACTTGAATGTTGATTATTATTTCCATTTTACATATAATGAAACTGAAAGTCATTTTCCCCTCCACTCTTTAGAGTTATTTTATGAAAAGACATTATCTGTAATCCAAATTCACCCCAAGGGGTTTGGGGTTGCTGATTCAAAGAATTATGTGGATTCATAGGATTATTGAATCATCGATTTAAAGCTGAAAGTAAACTCTGAAACTGTCTAGGTGAATTCCTTCATTTTACTTTTTTATTTATTTGAGTTTGGGTCTCCCTATTTTGGATAAGCTGGAAGTACTGTATCCACTCATTGGTCCAACCCCATTGCCCATCAGCACAGAAGCTTAAGCCTGATTCATTTCTGATCTGGGCTAATTAATCTCTCCTTGGGCAGCCTGGTGTTCTCATCACCATATTAATAATGGATTTAGTATGAAAACCCAATCAGATTTTAATTTTAATTCAGAACTCTCAAGCTCAAGCTATTCATCAGCTGTGACCACTTAAGCATCAGCGGTGATAGGCATGCTCAGACACATTTGGCAAACCCTTGATTTTACAGATCAGGAAACTGAGGACCAGTAAGTAACTTGGACCTAGGTCAGATACACAATATCAGAGGTAAGATTTGAATCCAGTTCCTTTCACTCTAAAGCCAGTGATTGTATCTATTTTACCATGTTGCCTCCTATTATAATAATAAACACTTAGACCACAAATTCTCTAAAGCATTAATATTTATACTAAAATAATCAAAAGGAAGCAATTCCTAACACAAGATGAAAGTTGGACAGGATAGCATTTACACATGGCTGTCTATTCCTCTCTTGGTCCCTCACAAAGAGCTGGACCTGGAGTCAGAAAGACCTGGGTTCAAATTGGGCCTCAGACTTTTCTAGCTATGTGATCCTGTTTACCTATTTGCATCAGTTTCCATTTACTTACATGGAGCTAATAGGAGACATGGAGATAAGTAAGGGCATCTCCCTCACAAAGCTATTGTAAGCATCAAATGAGATAATATTTATAAAGCAATTAACACAGTATCTACGTATGATAGGCATTATAAAAATGCTTATTCTTTTCCACTTTCAGGGACCGGATATGCAATATAAGAAAATGGAAACAATTCCAAAAAATGATATTATACAAAATGCAAAATGTGTAAATACCTTTGGGAACTGATACCATTTTAAAGGTCTTTTGGTATCCATTCATAAAACATCTCAAAGAAGGAAATATTTTTAAGAAGAAGCAGAGGGGAAATAATAGTGTCAATACCCAGAAAAACTCAACCAAGAAGATATTAGTAATTTCTGACTCTTTACACTTACTTTTTGGGTGTCTCAAAACCTTTCTGACATTGATCTATATGCATTTATCAAGATAGTCCTTCACAAAAATATGAGGAAGGAACAATCAGATTCTTCCCTCAATCAGACAATTTTCTCCAGGGGAGCATAGAAATTATAAAGAAGAATATGGACCAGAACTACAAAAGAATAAACAGCATGGGCAGGTTATAATCTGCACTGATGTAGCAATGTCAATGAGATCATGTTTCCATCCAGGCCTGAAAGGTAATATTTTGGCTTTATAGCTTAGTATTGTTGTCGTCCAATTTTTTTTTCAGTTGTGTCCAACTCTCTGTGAACCTAGTTGGCATTTTCTTGGCAAACATACTGGGATTCACCATTTACTTCTCCAGATCATTTTACTGATGAGTAAACTGAGGCAAATAGGATAAAATGATTTGCCACGGGTCACACTGCTAGTAAGATGTCTTCCTGGCTGCAGGTCTGATGCTCTATCCATTGCACCACCTAACTGTCTTGTAGCTTTTAGGGTATCTAATCTCTTTTCTTTTCTAATCATCATTTAAAAGGACTCACAAAGGAAAGAAATCTACATTTAAAAGAGGAAAGTCATGCTACAGAACATCAGATTTGGAATCAGAAGATTTTAAATCAGGGAGATATTTATCCAAAGCTTGGATCTACCATTTGATACCCGTGTAAGGTTGGACAAATCACTTAAACACTCAGCCTCTTTTTAATATGACAAAGATGAACTAGATAGCATCTAAGATTCCTCCCAGTTTTAGTTCTTAGACTATGATACAGTATTAAGTAAATGTAACTACTGCTCACTCTACAAAAGGTTAGGGGTTGGGTTTTTTTTTCTTCTTTTTTACTTGTACATTATAATTGTAAATAAATTTCTGGTGTATTTTTTTTTAAATCTTAATTCTAAAATGTTTCTATCAAAATTAGATCAATTGTTTTCTCTGTTTTGGAGGATCTGAGATATGGAAGGCAGGTTTGTGGTAGGCTGCTTTTGCCATACATGTATCACCTTCCCCTCCTCCTCCTCCTCCTGTCCATCATTATCTTTGTGTATTGGCCATGGAACTTCATGAAAATGCCATGCCACATACATATACATATATGGTCTTCCCTAAGCCAATCCCTGAAGGCAGAGAAGGGAAGTAATCATTTGATGATGAATAAGATTTCAACCCCTTCTTAGAAAAACGATGGGCTTTACTTACACGATAACAAATTAACCAAGCAAAATGATGAACTCATCAAACCCGAGTGTACCAAATGCAAAGATAGCCTTTTCCAAGAACATCATTGAAGCTTTTTCTTCCTCCTTCTGTGTCCTGAAGGCAATTGCATCCAATGTATGCAAACCTTTTGCACTCTGGCAAGTGAGACCCATCTGTACCCCTCTCTTTTTTAATAATATTTTATTTTTCTCAATTATATCTAAAACAATTTTAACTTTTTTTTTAATTTTGAGTGAAATTCCCTCCCTTTCTTCTTCCCTTCCCCCAAGATAACAAGCAATTTGATATAGATTTTATATGTATAATCATGTAAAACATTTTCAACATTAGTTACTTTGTAGATGAGATCTAGAACAAAAATAGTGATGAAAGTGAAATATAGAATGTTTTTAGTCTGATTTGAATCCCTCTCTATTGATATTTAAGATTCATGTTCTAACCTCTGATGCCCTTACCATAACTCTGCCAATGAACTTGTCCCTCAGAGTCTTATGTTTGGCTATAAACTCCTTATATGAATTAAAATCATTATAAATAATAATAATAAAATAGATTATAAAGTGGCATTGTCTTAAATATTTACTGGCTTATCTAACCTTTTCATGACACTCTCCTTAAGTTCTACATTACCAAGAAGGAAACAAGACACTCTTCAGCATAGCCTTCGCCCAAAAATCAGAACATTAATATAATCTTAGATATATATGGTGCTTAATTCTCAGAGATAGAAACTTATTTCTGACAATAATGCTGTAGAGTAATTATAGTAGGTATCATTGTCTGCAGGGTTGATGAGACTGGGTTCTATCCTATGAATTTTTATTTTCAGACTTTTCAGCAAGAGTGGGAAAAAGAAGAGGAAAGAAAAGGGGAAATGGAAGGGAGGAGAGGAGAGCATGAGTATTCACAGAAAATCTTTACACAGGATTTGTATTTATATGCAAATATGTGTATGTGTGAATGCATGTGTATGGGTGTATATGGATAAATGGAAATATATGTATATATCAAGGATATATTTATTGTGATAGAATATATATATAATTTTTATGATTTGCTTATATTTTTAATGTTCATTTTCAAATGTTCTTTAATTTTTTTCCCTTTTCCACATTTCATTTGTCTACTAAGGAAGGAAACATATTCAAACATACATACAAAGACAAGCATGTATATTATGATATACATATTATGTTTATACACATATACTCCCTGCCTGATATGCAAATAAAATATATGTATATGATGTGTGTACTTAATATATATTTAATATATACACATGTATCCATTCACCTATGTTATGATTAAAATTCTATGGATACTGTATATTCATTTATAATTATTTATTAATAAAGGTTGGAGAAAGGGAGAGAGAGAGAAAAACTCCATGATTACCTGACCACCCTAAAAATAAGCCATTCTCCATATTACCCTGCTCCACTCCAAGAACTTTCATCACAAAAGAGAATCCACATCTGCTCTATCCCCTTTCTTATAAGTGCAATGGCATCACTCCTTCTGTGTCTCTTTGGTTGGACAGTCTTGACCTCAGTGTGGGTCAGAGCCAAGTCTTCTGGATACCAGGAGTCATGGGGCACTGAAAGCCAATTCCTTCCTGAAGCCAGAGAGTCATGAGATCTGTAGTGGACATTCCTGCCCAGTCAAAGAGTGGGGCTTATGTTGATCAAATTGGATTGGCAAACAGGATAAGGGGGTACAATTTATGTTAAATTCACACAATCCTTCCTCTGATTCTTAGGGAGATTAACATGTTGGTCTCTCCATCTGGTTCTTTGGGAAATTTACATGTTGGTCTCCCTAATGAATCATCCCATATAAGATATCGATTTATTTCAGGATTGTCTCACCAGGGTCCATAAGGGCACAAAGATGTTGTACTTTTCATGCGGAGTCTAACTACAATTGAGATGTTTCTTTTTTTCTTTTTAAACCCTTACCTTCCGTCTTGGAGTCAAGATGGAATTGACTCCACGGCAGAAGAGTGGTAAGGGCTAGGTAATGGGGGTCAAGTGACTTACCCAGGTCACACAGCTAGGAAGTGGCTGAGGCCAGATTTGAACCTAGGACCTCCTGCCACTAGACCTGGTTCTCAATCCACTGAGCTACCCAGCTGCCCCCTGAGATGTTTCTTAACATATTAAAAAATATTTCTAGGCACATTGATAAGGAGCCATTAGGGGACATTCACCTTTTTGGCACAAGGGTTTTACAATCAATATAAAATAATGGCTTATGGAGAAGCGGAGTCAAGATGGTGGCATAGAGGCAGCAAAAGTTCAGACCTCTGAAAATCCTTCCTTACCAATTACAAACTAAATGCTCCTAGGGGACTGAAAATCAAACCTAACAACAAGACAGAGCCAAAAAACCCTCCTGCTGGACTCAACTTAAAAGGTACACCCCCAAAATCTGGAATTCGAGAACCCTCTGGTTTAAGGGAAAGGAAGAAGGAAGTTCCAGGGACTCCTCGCCCACCTAGAGTGCTAAGGCTCCAGTGGCAGCTGGAACTTCTGGGCGGGCAAAGGTGCTGGTCTGGAGGGAGTACCTTGTGGGCAAAACTATGCCAGGCTCAGAGCATCCAACACAGGCAGTGGGAAAGCAGTTAGAGGAGAAACGCAGAGTGCAGAGAGGGAGGCATAGTTGCAGCAACAGAGACATTAAGGGCACATTCAGCTAGGTTTAATCCCATCAAAGCCTTCAGAGGGCAGGGAAGCTCAAGCTCCAACAACCCTCCCCCACAAACTGCACTGAGAGTTTTACTGACAAAGTACCAAGGGTGAAGGTTGAGAAAAAGCCCAAAACCACAAAAAAAAAAACAAAAAAAGAGAGGAGCAAGAGCTTAGGCAACAGCAGGGAGTAAAGAAGGAGTAAGTATGAGCAAACAACAAAAAAAGAAAAAAGAAATTACAATCAACAGCTTCTATACAGGCAATGAACAAAGAGCAAACAGAACAAAGAAGGATGAGGGAACTCCAAGCAAAAAAAAACAGAAATCCCAGTGAATTGGATAGAGGCTCTGAAAGAATTTAAAATACAATTAAAAACACAATTAATAGAGTGTGAAGAAAACTGGAAAAGAACTTAAAAACTAAGATAAGTCATCTGGAAACAGAGGCACTATAACTAAAATAAGAAAGTAGTGTCTTGAAAGCCAAAATCAACCAGCTGGAAAACGAGGCAAAGGAGATGAAAGATGAGGCAAAGAAGATGAAAGGTGAGGCAAAGAGGATGAAAGATGACCTCGTAAGAAAATCAGACCAGAAGGAGAAGGATGACCAAAAGGCCAGGAATGAAATCCAGTCTTTAAGAACCAGAATACAACAACTAGAATCAAGTGACTTCACAAGGCAGCAGGACACTATAAAACAAAACCAAAAGAATGAAAAAATTGAGGAAAATATGAAGCACCTCATTCACAAGACAGAAGATTTAGAAAATCGTTCAAGGAGAGACAACTTAAGAATCATTGGTCCACCAGAAGACCATGACAAAAGAAAAAGTCTGGACATCATACTACAGGAAATTATCCAAGAAAACTATCCCAATATTCTAGAAAAAGAGGAAAAAGTGGAGATTGAAAGAATCCACAGATCACCTCCTAACCTTAATCCCCAACTGACAACACCCAGGAATGTTATAGCCAAATTCAAGAACTATCAGTCCAAGGAAAAAATATTACAAGCTGCTAAGAAGAAGTCATTCAGATACCATCGAACCACAGTGAGGATAACACAGGATCTGGCTGCATCTACACTGAAGGACCGAAAGGCATGGAATATGATATTCTAGAAAGCAAGGGAACTAGGCCTACAACTAAGAATCAACTACCCAGCAAAACTGACTATATTCTTACAGGGGAAAATATGGTCATTTAACAAAATAGAAGAATTCCAAGCATTTGTAAAGAAAAGACAATACCTGAACAGAAAATTTGATTCCCAAGCACAGAACTCAAGAGAAAGAGGGAAAAAAGAAAAACAAAAAAACTTGTTCTAAGGGACCCAATAAATTAAAATTATATGTATCCCTATATGAAAAGAGGTCATTGGTAACTCTTAAAAATTGTAATATCACCTGGGCAGCTAGAAGAACTACACTTAGAGGGAAGAGTGACAAACTGTATAGGTTGAAATGCTAAGATATAAATATATATATATATATATAAATATGCCCATATGTGTATACATAAATACAAATATATGTATATCTATATATTGTATATATATACAACTAGAGCTAAAAAAAGATGTTAATACTAAAAGAAATGAGAAAAGAAAAAAGGGGGGTAAATTTATATGTTACAAAGAAGCTCATGGCAGGAAGGGGGAGAACATCAATACATTGGAAGGGCAAAGAGGTTGGAGATAGGAAATACTCAACTTGTACGTGCATTGAAATTGACTCAAAGAGGGAAGAACAATCCAATCCATTGGGGCAGAGAATTGATTTGCACCCTATAGGGAACTAGAAGGGTAACAAATGGACTGGTGGGGAGGGAAGCAGTACAAGAAAGGGAGAAGGTGGGAGGGGTTAAAAAGACTGTAAAGAAAATAAGAAGGGAATAAGAAAGGAGGGGGTAGAAAGGGAAGTAAAACAAGGGTGGGAATTAGGAGGACTGATTAAAAACAAAACATTGGTGTAGAAGGAAATAGTGAAAGAAGAAAAGGCAGGACTAGGAGTAGAAATCAAAATGCTGGGAAATACACAGCTGGTAATCATAACTCTGATTGTGAATGGAATGAACTCAGCCATAAAACACAAGCAAAGAGCAGAGTGGATTCGAATCCAAAACCCTACCATATGCTGTCTACAAGAAACACATATGAGAAAGGTAGACACACATAGGGTAAAAGTAAGAAGACAAAGCCAAAGTAAAAATAGATCTAGTTAAAAGAGATAAGTAAGGTAATTACATCCTGATAAAAGGCATTATAGACAATGAGGAAATATCAATAGCAGAACCAGAAGAACATTGTATACAGAGACCAATACACTGTGGTACAATCAAATATAATAGACTTCTCCATTAGTGGCAATTCAGTGATCCTGAACAACTTGGAGGGATCTACAAGAAAAAACACTATCTACTTTCAGAGGAAACACTATGGGAGAAGAAACACCGCAGAAAAACAACTGTTTGAATACATAAATCAAGGGGATATGGTTGGGAATGTAGACTCTAAATCAACATCCTAATGCAAACACCAACAACATGGAAATAAGTTCTGATCAAGGACACATGTAATACCCAATGAAATTGCATGTTGGCTGCAGGAAGGGTGGGTGGAGGGGAGGGAGGGAAAAATTGTAACTCTTGTACCCAAGGAATAATGTTCTAAATTGACTAAATAAATTAATTTTAAAAAATAAAATAAAATTGACAAGGTACACTACAAAAAAAAAGTCCATTGGTTCATAGTTGTTTGTCCTTTGTTTTCAAAGAGTACCAGTGATATCATGGAGTTCTACCTTGGCTTGTGAATATAAGTGAGGCAGAGTTGTACAGTCCTCAGCCTCTCTCTCTCTTCCAGAGTCATCAAAGTCCAGCAGCAAAACAAAAGCCAGAATGACTGGCAATGGACCAGGATGAGGCTTGAAAGGACCTCAATGTCTACTGAGGCCAATTCCTTCATTTTACAGATGAGTAAACTGAGGGGAGTTCTTCAAGCAAAAGGCTAGATGACTCATCATCTATGTTCTAATGGATTATTTTAGAGGTGTTGGAATGGGTTGGATTAAATGGTTACTGAAGACATTTCCAACACAAAAGTTTTTCTGTGTTTTCACTATTTATTAGATTACCAACATGAAAATTAAATACCCTCATGAGTTAAAAAATATATAATGGCTCATGAGAAGAACAAAATTGGATGGAGGGCCCAACCCCCCATAGATAAGTTCATCATAGTCAAAGGCTCACTCTGAGTCTCATGATGCAGTGTTTGATTTCTAGGGACATATTGTATTGCTGTCATCTTATTAGTCTATTAGGAACCATGATTGTCCTTATAGCATCTTCTTTGGGATATCTGCTTTCCTCATCCATGTTATTGGCTATGTCTTTCCTGAATTTTGCTTTAAAAAAGATCTTAGTCTATGGATTTTGGGGATAGCTTCACAATCCCCTCTCATGAATATAAGATACTGCCCAGTTTCCAATCCTAATATAACCTGGAGGTAACACAAAATATTCCAACATGATGAATATTAATTTATATCAATGATAGACTTGGTAAAGGATATATGGCTAAGATACTAGGTTACCTATCTAAGAAAACCTTAAGTAATATATAGATGACTTCTCCCAATAACAAGAGGAAGAAAAAGGAATATATAATATATATATATAAATATAAATAAATTACAATCATAACAAGTCCCTGATATATATTGAAGATTAAGCATGTAGGTCAGGTGTAACAATATTGCAGTTACCTGCCATCTGCCATGAATAAAGAAAGTTGCCATGCCAAATAAGAAAAGAGGATAGAAGTCTGATTAAAAAATGGTAATGTGGTTCCCTATTCTTATTTCAACTCCATTCACAGGGATATCAAATTGGAATTAGAACCAAATAGGAGCATATTTTAGTCTCATTGTATAGGCTCAAACAGAGAAGGCTGACCTAAGAAACTTGCTGGTCAGTCCCTTCCCTGAGTCCCCTGAGACAGCTCCCCCATTTTGACATGGACATTCAGCACCCTCAACAGGGGTCATTGGCATGTGTGATCATGTGTTCATCAGCATTGATCAGCGGTTTATTAAGCAGCTCCTTTTCCTGGAATCAGACTCAAATACCAGTTACAGTCCCATAAGATTTAATAACCAATGGCAAGTTTCAACAGTCTTAAGCTTTGGGGTATGCAATGTCAGGGATGTTAGATATTGTAAGCTGGTCCATCAATTTCAAATAGCAGTTATAATTCCATAAACTCTTTTAGAAAAAAATCACACAAATGAGAAAAGAAAAAAATCAAGATCATTATCTCAAACCTCATTAAGCACTGTAATAGTTAAACATATGCAATAAAAAAATATACAGACTGATTACTTAAAAGTTAAATCTTTTATCTGTGTTAATTAAATATCTGGGTAGGACCTATAACCCAGTCTAATTCTGAAAGATTCACTCCAGGGGATGGACAGAGGAGTCACAGAGTCACTCATATGCACATCACCATGGACGCCAAGAGGCCAGGAAATATGAGGTATGAAAGCCATGGACCAATTGAAGGATCTGAAAAGATCCAGGTGAGGGCCTGAGACAAGTGTTCGAAAAGTCAGTATGGGAAACTCAATGGGTCTCTTTGACTTCTGTCTCCCACAGAGCTTCCTCTTTCTCTGAATCATCCTGGTGGCTCTCATCTTATCTTGCCATCTCTAGCAAGCCATCTCTGGTGGCATGGAGGGAACCATGCTAGGCTAGAATCCAGGACTGGATTTTACCTTAAGTTAGAAAGACTGGAAACTTTATTTCTTCCTTTCTTTTTCTTTACTAATAAATGCTTATAAATTTAGTATAAAGTCTCTAAGATTAATTTTTATTTATAACATGTCTCCCTAACATGATCATGATCCTCAGTACTCATTTGCATACTTTTTGTTTTTGCTGAAAGTTTAGCAAAGGCATAGCAACCAAAACAAAGTTTCACTCATTTGGACTGGAATTGTTGCCCATAATAAAAAAGAGCTCTCATGGAGCTATCTCAGCATCCTTACAGTCCAACTCCACTGCCTTGGTGTCCTATTTGGCTAAGGACCCTAATAATAGCATTATCCTTAGTCTAGTCATCAGAAGAAGGAGCAAAAGATGAAAATGTAACATGGCTTAATTCTAAGAACAAAATGGTACTAAATGAAGATGGCAATTTTAACAGAATAAACTAATCACAAAATCACAAAAATCAAAAAATCACAAAAAGATTAAAATTAAAGTTAAAACAAAATCAAATAAAAAAGAATAATCAATGATGTACAGCAAAAGTGACAAAATACAATTATCAGTATCAATAGAAAGTACCCATTTTACATTAAAACAATTAATCCAAGTCTTTTTCTCCAATTTTGAAGGCCATTCAAGTAGTTAGCAACACTTGAAAAAGGCTTTCCCAAGTAGGCTAAGTCCCTCCAATTTGCCAAAAGTTTTTACATACACCTCATTTCCTGGATGTAAATCATGGAGTAAGAAGTCCAAAGGTCCAGGCTGTGCTACAGTCCCAGATTTGTGAAGTTCACATAATTTGACCTGTGATTCCCAAAGCTTCTCTGTGGCAGCTTCTCAGGAACCAGGAACTCAAAACAAAAATAAAATTCTGCTCTGCTTATAAGTCATTCTTACATGACAAAGAAAAACTGAAAGAAAAGAAAATGGCAAAAGAGGGTTGTCTCTGGACTTCATGGTCACCAATTGTTATGATTAAAATTCTCTGGAGACTTTATACACTCATATTATTTATTGGTAAAGGTTAGAAAAAAAGAGAATATGCTCACCTAGTTTCTCTAGTTAAAAGTATGTCTATAGATATTATCTATTTATTTATGTTTATATCTATGCCTATATGCTTATATCTGTATTTATCTATATCTATATTTATAATATAATAACTGGAGATGGACTGTCTTTCAGTCGATGGTCAAGCACTTGTCAAGTGTTTATTATAGTGCCAGGGATTGTGCTGGGAGCTGGGGATTTCAAATGAAGCAAAAAACATTTCCTCCCCTCAAGGAGCTCACAGTCTAACGAAGACAACAACATGCAAACAATTCTGTACATACAAGATATATACAATCTAAACCAAAGGTCATCTCACAAAGAAGACAGTTACTAGTAAGTGTGGAACAAAAAGTTCAGTTTATCTAGAAATCTATATATAATATCTATATATATCTTTATTAAGAGATGTTGATAAATACTATAAATGTATCTTAATATAGATTATAGCTATCTATACTAAGAAAGATATTGATAAATGCTATAAATACTGATATATCTTAATACAGATTATCAATATTTATATTAAGAGTGATGTTGATAAATATCATAAATATTGATATATCTTAATATAGATAGCTATATAAACAGAGATATAGACATTCTCTGTTTTTGAAATTCACCAATTGTGCAATGGATATCAAAAACATTAGACAAATACTGATGCTATACAGAGAAACAAAAATATATGCAGTCCCCAGTCCCCTTCCTACCACTGGTAATTGGCACCAGCATCCCTTTCTCCAGTGCCAAGTTCCAGCTTGTCTCCATTTACAAATAAAGAAATTGTGGCTCAAAGATTAAGCGATTTTAGCAGTGTGAGACTGCTAAATCTAGGAGTGAGGCTCAGAAGCCAGGTGTCTTGACTTCTGGTATCTGCTTTCTTTTTATTACAACACAATACTTCCTTCAGTCTCTCAAGCCTTGAGGGCTTAGAATTCTCCACACTCAGAAAGAAGCATAAAACCTTGGCAGAGAACAAACTGCCCACAAGAAGAAGCAAGAACTCCTGACAGGAGAGCCTCTCTGACTAGCCGTCCCCCCCAGCCCCCTACACCCCCCACCCCAGCCCCACCCCCCTGCCTTATCTGGCCTCCCAGACTTTGGATTCTGTTTGTCTGTCTGGGGCTAGGCTACTTACCTATCCTTTCTTCTTTTTAAATTTTAAATCAAATCTCCCAGACTCTGGACTCTGCCAACATAATGCATTTAAAAGAAATATCAGACACACGATTAGCATTTTCACCAAATCCTGCCTTTGTATTTTTAGTCTCCAATTACACTGCATAGATAACACTGCTACAAGGCATCACTGGGGTTAATTTCACAACTCTGAGTTCAGTCCTTGGAGGGAAGGAGTTGGAGGCTTCCATTGGGACAAGAGTTCTTAACTTTTTTATATCAGAGACCCTTTAGCACTCTGGAGAAACATATGGATGCCTTCTCAAAATAATATTAAAATGCAGAAAATATGTAGGACTAGAAAGGAAATAAATTATACTGAAATAGTTATCTATAGACATGTATTTATATACATACCTCCTTATATGTGTACATATGTATATATGTGCATATGCATGTTTGTGCATCCCAGAGTAAGTGTACAGAATCTAGAGGGGGGATGATCATGCTCATAAGCCCTGCTTCCAGAGAGTCTGAGGAGGGTAGATCTCATGAGTTCAGAAGTTCTACCATAATAGGCTAAGTCTATCAAGTATCTGCACTTACCTCTGTCACAGGTGAGCCCCTGGGAGTGGGGAGGCACCAAGCTGCCTAGAGAGGGGCACAGGACAGAAATGGGTCCCACTAGAGTAGAAACATCGAAGAAAAACAACTCCTTGACACATGGGTTGAGGGGAATATGGCTGGGGATGAAGACTCTAAATGATCACCCTAGTGCAAACATCAACAACATGGAAATTGGTGCAGATCAAGGACTCATGTAATACCCAGTGGAATTGCACATGGGCTATGGGAAGGGTGGAGGTAGGGAAATAATATGAATCTTGTAACCAAGGAATAATGTTCTAAATTGACTAAATTAATTTTTTTAATAAAATAAAATAAAATGCACTTTTTTTTTAATTTTTAAATCAAATCTCCCAGACTCAAGACTCTGCCAACATAATGCATTTAAAAGAAATATCAGACACAGGAGAAAAGAGAAAAAAAAAAGAAATGAGTCCCACCTGTCAATCTGAATAAAACAAAAACCACCAAGTAGTAATAATAAAGGGCCTTTCATTGAGACATGCTTATTATCACTGCACCAGCCCTGAGGTACCCAAAATGGGCAGAGGGGAGCAGGGTTGCATAGTCTCCTGGTGAGGAGCTCTTACTTAGTCTATAGAAGAAGAGGAGACTGGAAAGGGCAGCCAGAGGCTGGAGCTGGCCGGGAGAGGTGTGTCCCCTCAGGCAATGCTTGGCTCTGGGAAAGAGCTAGATAGAAACTAAATTTAACACACTGGTGATCAATGGCAGGGCTTGGCCCTTGAGAGAGACCCAGGCACAAAAACAAAATAAATGCATGAGGAGGAAAGCCAGTGGGAACAGCTATCTTCCCCTGGAGTCTTTGAATAGAGAAGCTTCCCCTCAATAGATGTATACTGGGGGGTGGGGGGGAGAATAGTGATTTCTTTTGTTTTCTTTAGCAACCTATTTTATTATGAATTTGCTGATTGTTCTGTGTATAGTTCTCAGAGAGGCAGCTACGGAAAATGAATAGACAACTGACTAGAAGAGAGGAAGATCTGTGTTCAAGTCTTGTCTCTAATATTCATTGAGTTATTTGGCCCTTAGCAAGTTATTTATCATCTCAGGTCTCTTGGCAGTTCTGTAAGACTATAGTTACAGAAGAGGTGACAACTATACTGTTTTCCTGAAATTCCTCACCTGTAGCACCCTATGCCAGTGAAATCACAGGTCCAGTCTGTATCCCTAAAGTACTGCCAATAATTAAGAATAAAAAAAGAGTTGTCACATGGGAGAGGCATGCTGTTAATTATTCTTGAGTTAGCATCTGATCTGGCCTCTCACAGACAGCTCTGTTCTATTTGCAGGCGTGCCCGGGGATGACACCATTACATTATTTAATCTATCATGTCCTTATCCTCCGCCTGATGTTTAAGGACATCCTCAAGTTTTCCCCAACCCACTGTTCCAGGTTTATTTCTTAGTGCTCGCCTTCACACGCCAATGTTCTAGCAAAGCTGAACCCCTAAAATTATCCCAACTCGATCTTCTATCTCCCATTTCAATATTTTCACATAAGCAGTCTTCCATGCCTTGGATGCCCTGCCTCTTCATCTTTGTCTTTGTTTCTGAGTCCTTCCTTCTCTTGTAGGATCTGCTTCCAATGGGACTTTTCTCTGTCCATATGTGCAATAACTTATTAATATTTGTGCACGTTTTATTGTTCCTGCTCAGTCATTTCAGTAATATCTGACTCTCCATGACCCCATTTGGTGTTTTCTTTGCAAAGATAGTGGGGTGCTTTGCCATTTCCTTCTCCAGCTCATTTTACAGATGTGGAAACAGAGGCAGCAGGATTAAGTCACTTGCTCCTGGTCCCACAGGTATTGGGTATCTGCAGCTGAATTTGAACTCACAACGTGGAGTCTTCCTGACCCCGAGGCCAAGCACTCTAATTCACTGTGCCACCTGGCTGTCCCTGTGGGTTTGAAAACTTTTCATGTCAATATAGACGTGGGCAGTAATGCTTTCTATGAAGTTTCAACAAATCTTCTCCTAACTCTGATGCCAACATGCTTCGGATCAGAATTGTCTATAAAATCAAGTTGTCTCCATGATCCTATTAGGCACATTACTCATCCCCCAGGAAAACTGAAGCCCCCAGAGATCAAGAAGAAGTGTGATGCAAGAGAAGAAAAGGTTTCTTTAGAACCTGATGTCCCAGAGCTCGAATCTCCCCTCTGCCACTTGCTACATGTGTGGCGTTGGGAAACCTGTCTGGGACTCATTTCCCTCCTCAGTAAAATGAGGAAGTTGGACTAGATGACTCTAAAGTCCCTTCCAACTCTAACTCCATTCTATTTTATTTATTTATTTATTTTTTTAGTTTCTCATGGGTAAAGGGACTAAAAGGAATAGATTTTGTGGAAGTTTTCTGTTTGTTTTGGTTTATTTTGGTTTTTCCCAGCTGGAAGGACTGAAGAAGGCTCATGGGAAGCAAAAGCCATCTGGGACAGAGGAAGTCTGGGAACCATTGCTCTCTGCAGGGAGGGGAGAGGTTCAGAGATGGCACTGCTCATCAAGGAGCAGATGGCAAAGAAGGGTGCTGCTGCCTTGAACTGAGTACAATCATGAGGAGTAAGTAGAAGGGAGGAGGGAAAGGGAAAGAATAAAGATTTATAAAGTGCCTACTATGTGCTTAGGAGACTGATCTGACTTGTTGACCTACCTAAGGAGTGATCTGCCTGCATAGAACCTGCTATTTGCCCAGATGCTAAGCTTGCCTTGCTATATGCGGGATAGGGGATTATCCCTGCTCCATTAAATTTTCTCAGTCCCTTACCTCATCCCTGCTTGGCCAACCCGGGAGTTTCCTGTTCTATTTAAACCTTTGTTTATTTGCTATCTAAAGTTACCTAAGGGATTTTGTCTCCAAATAAAAATGAGCTGGTTTTTGTTGCTTTAAAGGAGTAGGAAAAGGAGGCAAGACACAAAGCCTGAGGTACCTGGATCAATTGCGTCAGTCTTAACTAGCTGCCTCCATTAAGCCTCTTCATAAAGTGAACAAAGAAGATCTTCACTTTGTAACAGAAGGGCAACTCCCTGGATCTCCCTTTCTTACATTACAACTATAAATGAGCTTGTTTTTCTTGTATCCCTAGCATCTATCACAGTGTCTACACATTTTTGTTGTTGTTTAGACATTTTTCAATCATATCCAACTTTTTTGTGACCGCATTTTAGGTTTACTTGGCAAGAAGAATAGAATAATTTTCCATTTACTTCTATAGCTCATTTTACAGAAGAGGAAACTGAGGCAAATGGGGTAAGTGACTTGCCCAGGGTCAAAGAGCTCCTAGGAGCCTGAGACTGAATTTGAACTCAGAACTTCCTGACTCCAGGCCAGGCATTCAAACTACTTTGCCACCTAACTGTCATGTCTTGCACATAGCAGATAAATAATTAATATCGATTAACCACCTACTATAGGCAAAATATTGTGTCTTTAAATATTGGGGAAAATGTGAAGTGTAAATGATATAAGCATTTTTGCTCCAGAGAAATTTATAATCTATTGCCAAGTCAGCATCATCTCTCAAAAAAAAAAAAAAGTAGATTAATCTCATTCTTAAAATCTATCTTTCATAGGGAAAATTAAGAATTCAGACATCGAGAGCTCTCTGAAATATACGGTGTTATAAAATTTTTAAAAGAATTTTAAGTGACTGGTTAATCTGAAGTCTGATTCTGGGAGTTCTCTAGAAGTTCCCATCAATGCTAAAAGCATGTTTAATAGTGTTAAAGCCCTTGCCATACTGATTACCAAGAAGAGTCAAGTGAGACAGTTTATTTCGGGACTTTTATTTAAATCATACTCTGATCTAACCAAACTGAGCTTGTTCTTCACTCCCAACAATTAGTGCCTTCCTTCACAAATGTCCTTCCTTTTAGGTTGTCTGTACCTTGAATGCAAAGTTGTTTGTATGTTTTCTCATTCAATATGGAAATAGGTCTTGGCCAAAGACACATGTAAAACCCATTGGAATTGTGCATCGGATATGGGAGGGGTTTGGGGGAGGGGAGGGAAAGAACATGATTTTTATAATCCTGGGAAAATGCTCTAAATTAATCAATTAAATAAAATTTTAAAATAAAATAAAATGTGAGCTCTTTGAGGGCAAAGATCATATTTTTGCCTTTCTCCATATTCCCCAACACAGTCCCTGGCACTGTAGTGAGTGCTCAATAAATGCTTGTTGACTTGAGGACACCCCCACATTCCCATTGGCTGCACCATATGCATGAATAGCATGCCTTCCTAACTCTGCCCTCTAGACTCTATCTCTTCCTTGAAGATGCAGCTCAGGCATTATCTTCTACATGACAAGTTTTCTAATTCTCTCAATTTTGAGTACCATCTCTCTCTCACTATTAGGTATTTGAACTACTTTCATATATTTCTATTGATTCATTTTATTTTTGTGGTATACATGTGTATGCCTTTGTAAATATGTGCATTGTGCATATGTGTGCAGATATTCATGTGTATTTATGTATTGTATATTATTTCTATTTTTCTTCCCTTTTAGAATGTAACTCCTCAAGAATGTAAGAATTGTTTCATTATCACTAAAGTTTAGCAAATTGTCTGACATATAGTAGGAGCTTAATAAACACTTGTTGCTTAATTAATTGTACACAATCTTTTCCCTTATTGCTTCAAATCAGTTTAGAGACTTTAAATATCATTTTCAAGCAAAAGAAATTGCAATTGGCAGACAATGCCTTAGCAATTAAGATTTTGTCAGTGGTCTTGCCAACATGAAGTGGAGTAGGGGCTGCTAGGTGGCTCCTTGGATAGAGCTCCAGGCCTGGAATTGGTAATATGCCAGTTCAAATCTGGTCTCAGATATCTTCTTAGCTGTTTGACCCTGGGCAAGTCACTTAATCTCTATTGCCTAGCCATTTCTGTTCATCTGTTTTAGAAATGATACTAAGAAAGTAAGAGTTTAAAAGAAAAAGAATTGGAAAAAAGACTACAGTGATGAAATATGGGAAGACAGTTATCTCAAACAGGTATATCTTAGTGTCAAAGATCTCTCAATCAAAATATATTAGTGATCTTATTTTAATTTTAAAAATCTGTTTTCTTTCTTCCTAAATTCCACTACCTGTTATATAATTTTGGTTTGTTGTCCTTACTCTTTATTCAGTTCAACAAGACAGCCCTAAAACTAGTTTCTCCTCTGATGAATTGAACAAGTTGTGGAATCAGTCCCATTAATAATACCCTAAATCATTTCTACTTAACAAGAATTATAAAGCATGGCTCAATTTGCAATCTACAGAAATTACTGAAAATTAGAATAGGCAGACTTGATGGATTTTGATTATAGGCAATCAGAATTTTAACCTCCGCATGTATTCATCAGACATTTTCTCTTCATATCTCTAGATTAAATTTATTCATGGTAATCTAGAAATTTAATTTTCTGGATTGCTCTGATGGAGCTAATTTTCTCATGATGGTTTTCAGCTAGAATTGCATGGAGGTCCCACTTTTTCTTTAGTTTGATTGGCCTCTTATGTGGAGGTGCCAAGTTTCATATCTATATAGCAAGTTTTGGTACCTTGCCCAGAATGATTCCTCCAGGCCAACTACAAACCCATATACTTCTCCAGCCTTTATTGTTAAAGATTCTCGTCTTTTTTAACAGTCATCTTTTCTTAAAACTTGAGCTAATACTATTATTACAAATTGTAACCAAATTGCCAGATTCAAAATGTTTAAAACTGGTTAGAGCCTCAAAATGACTATTTAAAAATAGTCATCTCATCTGTCGAATGTTTAAGGTATATTTTAAATTTTTCTTATATAATATTTTGTTATACTATTCTAAATATTGTTTCTATTATAGGCAATATCAAAATCAAAGGAGCGAAAGAAAAGTTGATTTCTACTCTTTGCCATATTATTGTTTGGTTCCTCCTCTTTAATAGTCTTCCATTTTTTAAATAATGCTTCAAGTACAAGGTACTCAGTGCCTAGTTGTTTTGTGGCAACTTCTAATAACTGTGCTAATATATCTGAAAGCCAGTCCCAAGAAAGGAAAGGCTACAATAAAGGCAATTGTACGGCCAGCACTGTATGATGGACATAGTTCAGGCTTTATCCAGGAAATTGACAGCACTTGCTTCATAGCATTATAGAACACCTGACTTTTTAGCATCCAATTTGGAGTGGGTGTTCAGTGAATCTGTGATAACATTGGTATTGAGAACACCCAATGAGAAAACCCCCATTTATGATTCAGGGCATCAAGAACACTGGACAAATTTGATATTTTGAATCAGGAAGTTAAAATTCTTCCTCAGATATTTACTAGCTTTGTAACTCTGGGAAAGTCACTTATCCTCTCTAAGCCCCAGTTTCTTTTTTAAAAATTAATTAACTTGGGGGCTTTTTTGCTTACATTAATGTTCATAAGTCCCTCTCTCTCCTCTTTGTGCTAGAGAAGGCATTATTTTACAAAAAGATGCATGCATACTTATATATATATATATATTTATATATATATATATATGTATGTATAATTAGGTCTTGCTTGTTTCTATTTATCAGTTTTTTCTTTGGAAGTGGACATATATAAGTCATTCCTCAGGTAATATTTCCATTGCTATATGTAATATTCTCTTGGTTCTATTCATTTCACTCTTCATAATTTCACGTAGGTCTTCCCAATTTAAAAAAATAAACCGGCTCATGATTTCTTATGGTATAGTATCATTCCATCATAATCATATACCACAACTTGCTTAGCCATTCCCCAATTGATGGGCATGTCCTCAGTTTCCAGTTCTTCCAGTTCCAGATAAATTTTATCTGAAAAATTATGACAATAGTAGCATCTATCTTCCAAGATTGTTATGAGTATCAAATGAGATAATACACATAAGATGTTTCACCAACTTTAAAGTGCTATATAAATTGTAGTTATTATTATGATTATGCTACAACTATTATTATTAGTTTGGTACCTGCTTTACAAAATACAAGCATATAGCCTGGAGTTTAGTGGATAAGTGACTTTCCCAGGGTCTTCCTGACTCCAAGTCCCAAATCTTGTTCATGTTCCATCTAGTTACCTCTAAATGATTTGAATTCCCTGTTGTGGGTCTCCTCATTGGACACACCACATTATGACACTGAAATCATGGTTTCAGTCAGCATTCACCCCAAACTAGATGCTAACAAGCCTGTTGTTTCTTTGATGCTAAAGAACTTTAAAGACAGTTTTCTCCAATTCAACATTTTGCCTCTTAGCTAGTCATTAACACTTATTTAATAATTATTAAAAATTGCCAAATATACCCTGTGATGTGTATTTGAGGCTGGATTCTTCTTAGAGGCTATTAACCTAAATAACTGTAGTGAAAATGGGTTCTGTTTTAAGTGAAACTTCTTTTTCACTCATCACACTCCTCTCAATGATAAAGTACTACTTAAGACTCTTTCATTTGTGTAAATGGCATCTTTTGCCATAGTGGATAAAGAAGAGATCTCAAAGACAGAGAGATCTTAGTGAAATCCCCACCACTGATTTGTGACTCAATGACTCCAAATAATTCTTTATGGCAATAAATGGAATAGAAGCTATCCACGCATATCTGTAGTGGGAATTTCCTCACCTCAGAGTTCTCTGAATCAATGAAGTCACCTGTCCATTTCCTAATTCTATTAATTCATTCATGTAATAATAGCAAAGTTCATACCCAAATGCTTCCTATATCTTTTCTTTTCATGTTAAATTGAACCATACCAACTATATTTCTTTTCATGTTCTTTTCTTTTTCCAGATTACAAAGATATATTTTTAATAATCATTTTCTGACATTTTGTAATCCATAGCCTCTGCTGCCCTCACTCTCCTCCCCCTCCCCAAGACAGCAGGTAATATTATGTAGGTTCCACATGTGTTATCCTACAATACATATTTCCATGTTCACTATATTGCAAAAGAAGACACATATTGCTTATATGAGAGAAAAATTCATGAAGCAACTAAAATGAAGAATGGTATGCTTTAATCTGTATTCAGACTTCATCAGTTCTTCTGTGGAAGTGAATAGCCTTTTTCCAACTATATTTTCAATTCTTTCTTTTTTCAAAACCTTTTAATGTATGGACTTGTATTCTTTTACTTTTTAAAAATGAGCCAGCTTCTATCTTCTTTATATCATTCTCTAGAACTGGGATTCCCTTGTCTGAAATCCATAAAGGATATTTCTATTTTAACATTTTTCTCTTGTATTTTCCTCCTAACAGAGCAGTCATTAATTAAATTAGATTCTACTTCTTTCTTCTTTTTTGTACACTTTTATTAATTTGATTAGCCTTTTGCTAATTTACCTGATCTTTGCCGTGATCTGGGGATGCATATAATAATTTCCTCTTAACCTGATTTGTCAAGCTGGAAAGAAAGTTTCACTTAATATTTTTACCAAAAAACTACTTTTCAGAGCCCATAATGTCAAAAATAACACTGTGAGGACTCCTCTCCAATAAAACGTCTTTCTGAGAACAAGATAATCCATTACCATTATCTAGGACTTCCAATTACATAATCTACTCAGAGAGGCAAATAAAAAGCCTAAGAATTACCTGATATATTACAGCATGTCTTAGCTGAGTGTTTTCCGAGTCCACAAAAATTGATGCTTCTGCACTTGCTATAGAAGCAAAAAAAAAATGCAAACAAAGTGGGTACCCCCAGAGCCTTAAGGACAGCTGAAAAACTGAATGATGGCATGTTAATTTAATGAAATATTAAATAAGGAATAAGGAATGACTAATATAAATAATTTGGAGAAACATGGGGTGCTATAGCTGAACTGTTGCAAAATAAGGAAAACAGAGCCAAGAGAACAATCTCTATACAAATTAAATAAATATGACAAATTAATATAATACTGAAAGATGATATAACTAGCTTGGCTTGACTGATATTGTAATATAGATCTTCCACTTTTTTGTAGAAAGGAAGGAAAAAATCATTTATTAAGTACCTACTTGGTGCTTGGCACTATGCTAAGCACTTAAGAAATATTATCTCTTTGGATCTTCACAACAACTCTGGGAAAAACAGCAGGTGCTATTATTATCCATCTTATAGACTGGATTTGAATTCAGGTCTTATTGCCCCAAGGCTCTGCATTATAACAGCTGTGCCAAAGCTGCCTAAAAAGAAAGATGGTAGAGTAGATAGAGAATGATAAATTCTCAGTCATTTGTGATTGTGGTATTAGTTGGTTTTGCTCAAATGTTTGAAATTTTTTTGTGTATTTTTTTACTTGTTTCCTGGTTTTTGTTTTCATATGGAATTGGTAACAAAGAGACAAGATTGTGGAAAAGTGATTTTTTATATAAAATAATAAAATAAAATAAAAAGACAAAATGCACCACTACAAAGTATGTTTTTTTAAGTGCTACTTCTGTAAATCCTTTACTTTTAGTTGAACTATTCAAATGTAATGGGCTCAAATGAGGTCTTATCTGATAATCTCACCAAATATTAGTTCCTCTCCCAAAAATTACTTTGTATTTATTTGTGTATACTTATTTCCTTTTGCTTTTATATATGCCCTAATGAGAATTGATTGAGGTCAAGGACTGTTTCATTTATATTTTGTATCCCCAAAGCCTAGAATAATGCCCAGAATAGTAAATACTGTACTGTCAAATGCTCACTGTTTGGTTATTGCTTTATCATAGAGTGTACTTAGCTAAGGGTCATGTAAAGGAGTGGAAAATTTAACCAAGAAGGAATCTCTATCTCCAGAGTTCTATTCATCCCATCAAAAAATAACTAATTGTTACTTCAGATTGTTATGGTTTATAATTCTTATCAGTAAATTCATATCAACTGTTCCCAGATGTTTCTATTTATTGCCTATAAAATATAAACATGAGTCAATATCAGTGAACAGAGAGCTGGTATGAGATCCATCTCGGTTCAAATTCTGCCTCTGATTCTTCTTGATTGTGTGATCTTGGGCAGATCATTTAATCTTTTGGGGGCCAATAGACAACTCCCAAAGGCTATAGGTAAACTGCAGAAAAGATGCTAATTTGCATTTGTATAAAGGGGTTATTTTTCCAAGAATTTCCTATACCAATAAAATCAAAACCCAGTCTCTATCCTAGTCTATATCCCTATTCTAAAAGATAAACATATTGCATTTATGGGCACATTTGGAAACAAATTGCTCCTTGGACTACTGTAGAACAAAATGTTTTATTTCCAGCTATTATCTATTATGAGCCAATAGATTCTATTCTGGCAAAGAAACAGTTTGTTGAGTTGTTTTTGTTTATTTGTGTTCAAAGAGCAGAACTTGCATTTGGGTTCATCATCTAAAATGTATAATCACTTGATATCTGTAAAATTTTCTGACTGGGAAAGCTTCTAAAATGAAATTATCTTCCCTCCCCCAAGAGGTAATTGTCTACTTTCATAGCCAATGATTTAGTAATTATTTTGTTGTTCAGTTGGGTTCAGCTCTTGGTGACATTTTGGGGGGTTTCTTGGTAAAGCTACTGAACTGGTTTTCCATTTCCTTCTTTAGCTCATTTTACATATGAGAAACTGAGGCAAACAGAATTAAGTGATTTTCCCAAGATAACACTGGTTAAGTGTCTGAGACCAGATTTTAATTTAGGAAGAAAAGTCTTCCTGATTTCAGTACCAGCATTCTATCTACTATACAACCTTACTGCCAATATCTGTTGAATTTTCATGAATGAAAAATGAATTATTAAACCAAGTTAAACTGGGTGTCCATTTTAAATTTAGAAATAGCACTTTTGTGTCAAGTAAGTCTGGATTAATTGTTGAGGGCTAAGGAGTGAAATTTAAGAAACCTATACATTCTGCCAAACATTCATCATAACTCACTTTTGTGTTTCACTGACATAAGTATAGTATATGCTAATATATTAACTACTTTCCATGATAAATCGAATATACAGTAGTTTCTACTTTAGGCCTTATAGGCATAAGCATAAAGTTAATTAAATAACATCTATAACATAGAACTCTTAGTTCCTTTGGGAAAATTATTCTTCATTAGATATTCTATTGCATATGTGTATATATACATGCATATATGCATATATATACAGAAAAGATATATTATTTTACCTGATGAATTTAAAATAATTGTGTTGCAACCTGTCTATAGCACTAGGACAAAAATTCAAGAAGGGTCTTTTATAAACATTAACCTCTGAAGGATGAAGGTATGCCTTGGAATGGTAATGAATAGAGTATGTTTCATGGATCGTTTGTTTGCCCCAAAGTTACCACCATCTTGTGCAGAGCAGACATCTCCTATACTCTCAGCATCTCTTTCATTTGTGTGAAATGATGACAGTTGCAGCTTACTGCCATCAGGGATCTATGACATATAGCTTTAGTCATTCTCAGGGATGTTATCTACAGCACAGAGCAAAGTGAGAAGATATTAAAGGTCCAGGGACTGCAATTTGAAGGATGTGCTTTATAAATGACAAGCCATCCTTTGAGTCACATCCCATCAATAGGTCTTATGATTAGAATCTGATTTTGTTCTGCCATATCCTGACAGGGTTAAGAGCACTAAAGTCAGTTTGTCAATGTCACATGCAACATGGAAAAGAAAAGGGGTTTAAGGTGAGGTGAGGAAGGGAGGAAATGTTCCTGAGAAAAGAAAATGAGAAAGTTGACGAGTCAATAGAAAAAACTCCATTTACTTTGATGAACAATTTTCAGTGTTATAGAAAAAAAACTTCAAATAATCTACCAGATTTTACTATTAAAGTATATTTTTCAGCATTGATGGCAAATTTTCATTTATGCTAAAGGCATTTAATTAAATTTTTTAGGAAAAAAACTGTCTTGACAATATATACCAGCCACCAAACAATGCTTTCTTTCCAGTTAGAAATGGGCATTTTCCACAGATGCCAAAGTGACATTCCTCAAGGAGACATGGGACTCTGTCACTTTCCTGTTCAAAAACTCCAGTAACTTAATATTTTCCCTTAGATAAAATAAAAACTTTTCTGTTTGACATGTAAAGTCCATTCCAACTTATTTGCAACATATTATTCCAAGCCCATTGCATATTATTCCTCAACATGCATTCATTTGACAATTCAGTCATACCTACAGCTTTTCATACATGATGCTTCATCTCCGGGCTTTTATTGAGCTTCTCCTCCAAGCCTGGAATTCCCTCCCTGCTCACTTCTCCCCCTTAAAAATTTCTGGTTTCCTTTGAAAGTCAACTTACATCACTTCCTTCATGATATCTTTCCTTATTTCCCATTATTAAATTTCAAAATACATGCAAGGCAAATATAAGATTATTTTTCTGTAGATTTATTAAGGCCAGCTCTATAAATTACTCATTGGTTGAAAACTGGGATGAGAGAAATTATTCTGGGATTACAGGAGGATTGAACTGACAGAGGGACACTCAGAATTCTCTTGCTGATCAGTGACAAAGTTTAGTGATTTGGGGTACATACTTTATAGGTAAAATGATGTAGGCTAAGGGATTAAGTAAGCTTTTTGCAGAGACAATGGTTAGTAATGATTTACAAAATAGAGACAACAGATTTAGATTACCTCAGTGGTTCTAAACAGAGTTTTCTATAGATGAAAATTCATCAATATATCAATATCAATATATATCTATCAATATCAATATATCAATATCAATATCAATATATCACTGTGTAACTATCTGACTAAATTTCTCATAAGCTCTTAATACTTGTTAAATTATTGATTGAGTAGGTGATATTCTTAACTAAATAGATATTCTGCCTACATGAAGAGTTAGTTGAGATGGTTTTATCATTTGACCAAGTGAAATAAAACATCCTTACATCAAATATTGGCAATCTAATCTTTCATAATTTACGACAGACATAACTACTACTCTCATTATTGTAATGCTTAAAGTTTACAAAGCAGTCTCTTCACAACTTTTAAAACATAGGCAGTGCACATATTATTCTTCCCATTTTATAATTCGGTAGCCACAGCCTTAAAGAGATGAAGCAACTTGCCCTAGATCATTCAACTAATAAGGTTCAGAGTTAGGATTTGAAGTCTATTCCCCTAATTCCAAGATCCTTATACTTTCCTCTATAAAACTACAGCAAACAAACTACTGCAGAAATAATTGAAGCTTGTTTGCCATGGAAGATAGCTATTGCAATGTATAAAGTCAATAAATTCAATGAAAGACCTTACAAAGGCCTCCAAATTAAATTTACATACGGGGATGTAACCAAGATGGTGAAGTACAAACAACAATCCAGCTGAAGTCACAACATTCTCCTCTAAAGAACTTTAAAATAATGCCCCAAATCAGATTTTGGAGCAGCAGAGTTAAGAAAAGGTCAGAGTAAGACAATCCTGTTTAAAACAACTTAGATAATCAGCAGAAGTCTGTGATAGTTGCATAAGAGTCTGCCAGAGTGTAGCAGCAGCAACAGAAAACAGTGAGCTTTCATAGTGGCTGCCACAATAGTAGTGCCAACAACAGTTTTGGGAGCTCTCAGACCAGATATGGTAATGTCGTCATCAACAGACCAGAAAGATATCACAGTGTGTATTTTATTGACACTGGGTGAAGAAGACACTTATTGACAATTCTATTACCCATTCACAGTTCCAAGATATAATATCTGCAATTGGTCACAAGGGAGTGTTGGCCTTTCCTAATTAAAAACCAGAGCATAGATCAGGGAAGCAGTAACCCCACTTCTCTCCACATCACACCACCTCAGATGTACCAAAAATTTGCAGATCTCCAGAGCAAGCTTTTTTTTAAAACAATTACCTTTCATCTTAAAATCAATATTGTGTATTGGTTCTAAGGCAGAAGAGTAGTAAGGCTTACGCAATGGGGGGTCAAGTGACTTGCTTAGAGTCACACATCTAGGAAGTATCTGAGGTCAGATTTGAACCCAGGACCCCCGAGAACTACCTCTTAAGACAGCAGTGGTTCCTTAGTCTCAGGTGAGGATAACCCAATGTCAATATAAAGTTCAAAGTCAGGAAATAGGATGGAAAATAGGGGGAAAACAACAATAAAAAGAATTTGGCCATGAAAAGCTACTATACTGACAGCAAAGACCAAGACATAAACTCAGAAGACAATTATGTGAAAAGAATTATGAGCAAAGTTTCAAAGAAAAATGCTGATTGTACTGAAGCCAAACAAAAATTCAAGGAAGAAATAAAGTAAGACGTGAGTAGTAGAGTAACAGTTGGGAGAAGAAATGATAGTCATGCAAGAAAATAAAAAAAAAAACTTAGTAAAAGAGGCACAAAAATAATGAAAAAATAACATTTTAAAAACAGAATTGGTCCACTGATAAAGGACACAAATATTCACTGAAGAAAATAACTTCCTAAAAAGAATAGATCAAATGGAAAAAGGGGTTCAAAAGTTCACTGAAGAAAATAATTCTTTAACAATTAGAATTGGAAAACATAAAGCTAATGACTTCACATGATAAGAAGCTATAAAACAAAGTCAAAATATGAAAAAAGTAGGAGGGAAATGTGAAATATTTCAAGAAAACAATTGACCTTGAAAATAAATTGAGGAATGATAATTTAAGAAATTTTTAATTAACTGAATACCATTATCAAAAAGAGAACCTATTTTAAGAAATTTAAAAGAAAAACTACCAAATATCTTAGATCCAGAGTGTCAAATTTAAAAAAAGAAAGAATCCACTGATTACCTCTTGAAAACAATCCCAAAATTAGCACTCTTAGGAATATTATATTGAAATTCCAGAGCCTCCAAGACAAGGAAAAAATTTTACAAGCAGCCAGTGAGAAACAATTCAAATATTGTGGAGCTATAGTCAGGATCACACAAGATTTAGCAGCTCCCATGTTAAAGAAGCAGAAGAATCCTTTATCATATTCTCCTAATATGACATTCTGGAAAGCAAAGGAGATAGGATTACAATGACGAATAACATATCCAGCAAAACTGAGTACAGTCCTTCAGGGAGGAAAATGAATAATGAAATAGGATACTTTCAAACAAGCATTCCTAATAGAAAAAAAAAAGACCAGAGCTGAATAGAAAATTTGACATTCAAACACAAGGCTCAAAATAAAGATAAAAAGATATATGTGAAAGAGTAATCATAAGAAAATCAATAAAGTTAAGCTGTTTACATTCCTATCTGGGGAGATCATAAGTGTAACTCCTAAAAACTTTATCATTATTAGGGTACTTAAAAGGAGTCTTCATAGAAGGAGGGCATGAATATAGGTCAATTATCTTGGAATGATCTCAAAAAAAATGAAGGTGTAAGAAAGAGGAATACACTGGGAGAAAGAGAAGGAATATACCGAATAGGGAAAATTTTCTCATATAAGAGAAATACACCATGAAGAACTTTTATAGTGGAAGGGAAAATGAGGAGGATAGCAGACTACTCTTATTGAATTTGATTCAAAGATGGAAGAATATTAAATATATTCAGATGAATACAGAAACCTATCTTATTCAAAAGGGAAAAAGGTGTGGAAGGGGATAATAGAAATAGATAGAAGGATAATAAAATGAATGTAGTTTCAGAAACAAAGTAGACTTTTGGGGAGAGACAAGCTAAAAAGAGTAAGAGAAGGAAAAATAAAAGAAAATAAGATGGAAGAAAATACATAGAAACCATAACTGTGAATTTGAATGGGATGAGCTAACCCATAAAAGAGAAGTAGGTAATAGAATGGCTTAGAAACAAGAAACCAGCAATATGTTGAAACAGAAAAATATACAGAGGGTTAAAATGAAGAGTTGGAGTAGAATCTCTTATGCATTAGCTAAAGTATAAAAGTCAGTAGAAACAATCATGATCTCAGACAAAGAAAAAGCAAAAACTGACCAACTTAAAGGAGATAGCAGGGAAACTCTTTTTTTCTAAAAAAAAAGTACCATAGACAATGATAATATACAAGTAATATTTTTAAATGCTACCACAATTTTCTATAATAAATGATTCATTTATCAAATATGTAGGGAACTGAGTTGGATTTATAAAAATAAGGGCCATTCTACAATTTATAAATGGTCAAAGGATTATGAACAGGCAATTCTCAGAAGAAGAAATCAAAACTATCTATAGTCATATTTTTCTAAATGTTCTAAATCACTGTTGTTTAGAGAAAAGCAAATTAAACAACTCTGAGGTATCACTTCACATCTATTGATGAAAATAACAAATGCTGGAAAGGATGAGGGAAAATAGGTACATTAATAAACTTTTGGTAAAGTTGTGAACTGGTCCAACAATTTTGAAGAACAATTTGGAATTATGCCCAAAGCATAAAGCTGTGCAAATCCAAATATCCAACAACACCACTACTAGGTCTATACCTAAAGTAGACCAAAGAAAAAGGAAAAGGCCTTATATGTACAAAAATATTTATAATGGTTCTTTTTGTGTAGAAAAGATTTGGACATTGAGGAGAACTTCATCAATTAGAGAATGACCAAACAATTTGTGGCATATGGAATATCACATTATAAGAAATGACAGGGTCTGGGGCTCAGAAAAATCCTGGAAAGAATGATATAATGCAAAGTGAAGTGAGAATAACCAGTAGATCATTGTGACAGTAACAGCAATGTTATAATGAAATTCAACTAGAAAAGATTCGGGTACTTTGATCAAAACAATATTCCAATATAATTCCAAAGGATTTGATGAAAAATACTATCTACCTCCAGAGATAGAAATGACGAACTCTGAGTACAAATTGAAGTATAATTATCTTACTTTTGTTTTGCCTTATTTTATTATTTGGAAAAATGGAAATATGTTTGACATGATTTCACATGTATGATTGATATCATTTTGTTTGACTTCTCGGTGAATGGTGGAGTGGTAGTAGAGAGAAGGGGATTTGGAAAAATTTGAAAATTTAAAAGGAAAAAAATACTTAAAATAATCAAAGTATGAAAAAAGTTAACATATACTTGAAGAGGCAGCAAAGCCTAATGGACTGAGAGCTGAACTTCCAATCAGGAAAACTTTGGTTAAGTCCAGTATCTAACACCTATTGGCCATATTTCCCTGTGTGGGTACTTTAATACCTCAGTGCTCTACAAAACTCTCTAAAAATTATAATTTGCATTAAAATTACCAGTTTGCTGTGGTGACTATAAAATTTCTTCACTGAGAATTCTCTTCATCTATGAAATTATAATGTAGACCCAAAGCAAATCTTCAATACCCAATTATTTCAATGTAAAAGTGATCCCAAAAGTCCTTTGTTTCAAAAAATGTATGGAAACAAAAAAATTAAAGGGGGCTGAAGGCCTTCTTCAAGAAGCAAGTGGGAAAATATTTTTAAAAATTTAATGCTTCCCTCACTGATGATGGCTTAAAGGTTATAGACATAGTGGTTATTTCTCAATCAGCTGTCTGTGAGAAGTTTGATTATAAGGATCTTAAGGTAAGGGGAAGTACAAAAACCAAATTAAAAAAAAATCAAAGTTCATGTGTTCTCCTACAGAGGCATATGATTATAACAGCTCCAACTCAACCTGTTTAGTGACAGTGGCACTTAAGAAGATGAGATGGGGAAAGACAGCTGATCATATGAAAAATTCATGCTGAAGATGCAATTTTAAAGTACTTCAGAAATTAAATCTTGATGGATCTCAAAAATGAAAAGATCACAGAATAGGAAAGGCCACAAACAGTGATTTTATTGATGTGTTCATTCCTTCATTCCTCCCTAAGTTTTGCTCCTCTTTCTCTGGACTTCTTTGCCCACCATGACCCAGATGCTTGAAAGTTAACTTTACCTCTGTGGTCCCATTCTACTAATGGGTCAGATCTTTCCAGAACCTCTGTGAAGTACTGAAACCAGTCATGTTTACCCCTTCATTCTTCTCTGTACTCACCTTCTGATTCTCTCGAATTCTTTCTCTGCCATGTACCTGCCTGGATAAATTCTCCCCTTCTCTTCCCTTCTTTTTAGTTTCTTTTTTATGTAGAGTCTTTCACCTATTAGAATTTAAGCTTCTCATGGCCAAGGACTGCCTTTTTTGGCTTATATTTGTATTCAGCACAATGTTTGACACATAGTAGGCATTTAATAAATGTGGATTGACTTGACTTGCTTTGCAAACTTAGAGGTTCTGTATGTAAACTATAGTTGTTAAAGGCAGGAAAAAGAAGCATTGAGGTATAGAGGAAAATTTTTCTTAAAACTAGGAAGAAATAGGGTTCCACTCTTGCCTCTGATGTATACTAGCTCTGAAACCCTGGTCAGGTCAGAACCTCTCAGTATTCTAGGCAAATGTCTAAGACAATGACAGAGAAGGTGCCAGCCTGCTTTTGGAACAGGGAGTTAACTCTCCTGGAAGGTCTCTGTGGCAATGAAATAACAGGTCCAGTCCTATTCCTACTGGTATCATTATAATTACTGATCTTTAAGCCTGATATCTCATTTTTATGGAGTCTTTATTACAAAAATATAAGGATACATCAAGAGTATTTTTGGTGAAAACATGAAAAGACTTAAAGAATTCTAGAAAATCAAATAAAAGGCTAATGGAAATAATTAACAACTTTAGCAAAGTTGCAGGGTATAAAATAGACACACATAAATCATCAGCATTTCTATATATTTGCAACAAAACTAAGCTTCAGGAGTTAGAAAGAAAAACCCTTTTTAAAATGAATCCAGACAATATAAAATATTTAGGAATCTATCTGCCAAGACAAACATAGGAATTATATGAGCACAACTATAAAACACTTATCACACAATTAAAACTAGATCTGAATAATTGGAAAAACATTAATTGCTCGTGGCTAGGATGAGCTAATATAATAAAAATGGCAATCCTACCCAAATTAATTTACTTATTCAGTGCCATACCTATCAAACTAGCAAAAAACTTTTTTATAGAATTAGAAAAACATGTAACAAAGTTCATCTGGAAGAACAAAAAATCAAGAATATCAAAGGAGCTGATGAAAAAAATGTGAAGGATGGGGGCTTAGCAAAACCAGATCTTAAACTCTACTATAAAGCAATGGTCATCAAAACAATTTGGTAGAGGGAGAAGCTGGGCAACTCAGTGGATTGAGAGCCAGGCCTAGAGATAGGAGGTCCTAGGTTCAAATCTGGCCTCAGACACTTTCCAGCTGTGTGGCCCTGGGCAAGTCCTTTAACCCCCATTGCCTAGCCCAGGGCTCCCCAAACTTTTTACACAGGGAGCCAATTCACTGTCCCTCAGATTGTTGGAAGGCTGGATTATTAAAACAAACAAACAAAAAATACTATGAACAAATCTGTATACCACTGTCTGGGATAGCAGAGGCTGCAGTGCTGGCTGTGATGGGCCTGTCACACCTTGCACAGACCCAGCACTGCCGCCACTATACTGGGCAGCAGTACACACAGTGCGGAATCCCCTCCCCCAGATCACAGCTCATCATGCTGAAGTCTTCCATTGTGCAGCCACATTATCCTTTGTGCAGCACCTCGTTCTCATTCAGTTACTCTCAGAACAAGGCGCCACATAAAGGATTATGTCATTGGAAATAGTACTGTATGTGAGCGATGCCACATTTTGTGGTGCTGCCACAAACAGTACTCCAGAAGCACAGGATGTGGATACATCCTGTGCTCCTCTCACTGACCACCAATGAAAGAGATGCCCCTTCCGGAAGTGCGGTGAGGACTGGATAAATGGCCTCAGGGGGGTGCATGTGGCCCGATGGCTGTATTTTGGGGACCCCTAGCCTAGCTCTTACCACTCCCACTCGTCTGCATTGGAACCAATGCACAGTATTGATTCCAAGACAGAAAGTAACGGTTAAAAATAAACAAGAACAACAATATGGTAGAGAAGAGACAGGAGTGTGAATTAATGACTAGGGGTAAATGACCTCAGCAAGATAGTGTTTGATAAACCCAAAGATCCCAGCTTTTGGGACAAGAACTCATTATTTGACAAAAACTGGGAAAATTAGAAAACAGAATGGGAAAAATCTGGTCTAAATCAGCATCTCATATCCTATACCAAGAGAAATTCCAAATGGTTAAATGACTTAAATATAAAGAATAAAATCATAAATAAATTAGGTAAACATAGAAGAGCATACCTGTCAGATCTATGGGAAAGGAAGGAATGTAAGAACAAGCAAGAGATAGAGAACATTACAAAATGTAAAATGAATTATTTTGATTACATCAAATTAAAAAGGTTTTATATAAACCAATACAATCAAAATTAGAAGGAAAGTAACAAACTGGGAAAAAATCTTTATGACAAAACTCTCTGACAAAGCTTTAATTTTCCAAATATATAAGGAACTAAGTCAAATTTACAAAAATATCAAGCCATTCCCAACAATGATCAAGGGATATTAATAGGCAGTTCTCAGATGAAGAAATCAAAACTATAAATAATTATATGAAAAAAGTGTTCTAAATCCCTCCTGATTAGAAAAAATGCAAATAAAAACAACTCTGAGGTAACTCCTTACCCCTAGCAGATTAGCCAATATGGCAGCAAAAGAAAGTGATAAATGTTGGAGGGGATGTGGAAAAGTTGGAACATTAATGCACTCCTGGTAGAGTTTTGAATTAATCCAACCATTCTGGAAGGTAATTTGGAATTTTGCACAAAGGACTTTAAAAGAATGCTTGCCCTTTGATACAGCCATAACACTATAGAGATAATAAGAAAAAATACTTGTACAAAAAGTATTTGTGGTGGCAAAAAAAATTGGAAAATGAGGGAGTGACCATTGATTGGAGAATGGCTGAACAAATTGTGGTATCTGATGGTGATGGGATATTATTGTGTTGACAGGAATGATGAACTGGAGGAATTCTATGTGAACTGCAAAGACCTCCAGGAATTGATGCAGAGCAAAAGGAGCAGAACCAGGAGAACATTGTACATAGATATTGACACATTATGGCACAATCATATGTAATAGACTTTTCTACTAGCAGCAATGCAATTACCCAGGACAATTAAGAGGAACTCATGAGAAAGAACACTATTGACATCCAGAAAAAGAACTGTAGGAGCAGAAATGCAGAAGAAAAACATATGATCAATCCCATACTTTGATGGGGATATGATTAGGGTTTTGATATTAAAATATCACTCTATTGAAAATATGAATGACAAGGAAATATGTTTTTAATCTCAATGCTTGTATAATCCAGTGGAACTGCTAGTCAGCCCCCAGAGCAGGGAGGGAAGAGGGGTGGGAAAATCATGAATCATGTAACCATGGAAAAATATTCTAAGTTAATTAATTATTTTTTAAAAGAAAACATGAAAAGAGAACAAGCAGAGTTTGAAGTGATTTGCTATAGAAGACCAGAACTTTAGGATCATATGGTTAACCAACAGATTTTACAAATCCTTTTTTATTGTTTTTTAGAAAACTTTTGATTCAGTAGAGCAAAAGGTAGTCTGCTCAGTTCACATCAGTCTCTCTGAAATGCACAAAAAAATCATACAGAATTCAATGACAAATATGACTCAAAGATAGCTTTGTTCTATAAACAAGTGTTGACATCAAGAAAATAGGAAGATCTATGATCACTGGACATGTCTGAGTTTCACCAAGCATGTTCTGAATAAAATCCAAATGATGCAAAGACTTTTGTTGATGGCAAAGGTCTCCAACTGGTCTTTTCACAGATAGCAACATATTAATCACCTTTTAATTTCACTGGAGTATATATATTACTATATCACAGTAAAATTCAAGATAATGCAAAAGAGATTGATCTAAACATATTGAAGAAAAACTAAAATTAAAGATAGAGTGAGATGGGCTACATTAATTTAGTCTATCATCAAAATATGTACCTTAGACCAAATATTACAAATATATCACAATTTGGACCAAGATTTAATTAGCATGAGATTAGGTTAGGATGCATCTCAGAAATTGCAGAGTTTTTTATCCATTCCAAACTTCTCCAATAATACAGTACCCAAACTTTTTGGTATCCTAACATTTTTTCTGTAATATTGCATGATTGTAATTATGGAATGCAAAGTACTATGGAAAGACATGAGAGCAAAATGAAGTGAGGTATTAGCAATGATTTCTATTTAAATAATATATATTGTAAAGGACATTGACTAATTTTATTACTGGAAAAAAAAGAACATGAGGTGTGCCTTCCCGCTTTTGGTAGAAGTTGGAGACTATGGATGCATGATCAGTGTCTACATCTTTTGGTATGGTTTAAGTTTTTTTTGTTTTCTTGGTTTTTTTAATTGAAGAGGGATTTCTTATGAGATGTGAGAGAATAGATCTAGAAACAACAAACAATAAAAATATTTATTATTAAAATTTTAAAGGATAGACTTGAGCATCTGTACAAGCAGTACCCTTCTTTAAAGGTATATCTCTAGTTATATATCAATATTGTCCTTTCCAATAAGTATTCCATAAGGATATAGACTCTAAATGATCATGCCAGTACAAATATCAATAATATGGAAATAGTTCTGGATCAATGACACATGTAAAACCCAGTGGAATTATGTGACAGCTATGGGAGAGAGGTGGGGGTAGAGGAGGGAAAGAACAAGAATCTTGTAACCAGGGGGAAATATTCTAAATTAATTAATTAAATAAAATTTTCAAAAAAATAATTATTGTTTTATTTTAAATTATTAGCAATTCTTGTGATGTAACAGATAGAATTCCAGCCTTAGAGTTAAGAATGTTTGCATCTAATTGCTGCCTCTGATATATATTACTGATGCATATGACCATAGGTAAGTCACTCAACTGTTCAATAGAAGGAATTTCCTTACCTGGAATTCCCTATGCTGATAAAACTGCAAATCAAGACAATTCCATGTTATTAGTTTTTTTGAGAACACAAACATACATATCAAACAAATAAAACTATATCCACGCATGTTCTGCATATCTAGCTGTTTTATTGTCCTTGACTTGGAGTTTATAAGCATAACTAGGGGATATATGAACTGATTTGAATAAAGTGCTAGACTTAATCTTTTAAGCAATTCACCATTTCAAACATTATTACTCTGTGTGTGTGTGTGTGTGTATGCATGTGTAAATAAAGATAGAGAGGAAAGACAGGGAGAAGAGGCAGAAAAAAAAGATGAAATGGAGAGAGAAAAATATGAAAGAGAGACATATGGAAGGTGAGAGAGAGAGAGAGAGAGAGAGAGAGAGAGAGAGAGAGAGAGAGAGAGAGAGAGAGAGAGAGAGATGAGAAGTAGACAGAGAAGCAGAGACAGCAGACAAACAGAAAGACATTGGTTCTCCTCTTCCAGCAGCACAGCAATGCTTGTCACAGCTTTCTCCTCTGAGAAACTTATAAATGACTATGAATACCAGCAAGGGAGTTCATTTAATTGTGTGCCCATAAAATACTAACTCAGCTAACAAAACACCTTATGCCATATATAATTGCATTATGTGGATATCAAACAGGGACTCACTTTTCTACAGGTAACACATATTATCACAGTCAAATTCTGACAACTCATTTAGCCTTTCTCACTGCCCTTCAAGTAGTAATTTGTCAAACTTATCACCTTCTCCTTCCATAGTCCAGCCCACGCACTACATCTTACTAGCCTTTATTCAGTGGAAGCCCTATCTGTTTTTCATTATTGAATTAAAGGTCTTATTTATGAGCCAACAGTTCAGCAGCAATGCATGTTAAGATGCTAACACAAATAGCCTTCAGTTGGTCAATGAAAATATGCAAAAAGGAGGTAAGAACAGCCTTGTAAAAACAAAGTTGCACATGCATTATTGGGTTTGCCAATACCATTTATCAAAAATATTAAATCTGTTCTACAAATAACCCAGGGTGGGGATCCTAGATCCATGTGCTAGGATGATGAAGCTTCTCAGGAAAGGATGTATTTGATGCATGATTCTGAATAGTGTGCTAAATTTCTCCAGCATGCTTTAGACAATTCCAAGGGTCCCTTCAGACCATTATTGAAAATGTTCAATAGGTAGAATTTGATGTCATGTGGTCTGAGGCTAAGAATTCAGTTCAGATATTTTTGCATGCTGTTAAAGTTTGTCTGGGGGGGGGGGGCACCAAATGATTAGGTGGCAGAGTTGTCCATGACAAGAAGCAGGATATGATCTTCAATATTCTCAACTGCAACTGGATGATTCAGGTGCTGAAGTCCAGAATATTCACTCATCTAATAGGCCTTCATCATAGGAATGGATTGAGAAAACAGCTACTTGGCACATTCCTGGACTCGTAATTAAGACCTGAGTTCAGATTCTATATCAGACACTTAAGTGATCTTAGGCAAATTATTAATCTCCTGTATCCTGAGTTTCCTCATACATAAAATGACAGAATTAGTCTTGATGGTCTTTTAGAACTCTTCCTTCTAAATCCCAAATTCTATAATCATCTATGGATAATTTACTTCCCCACAACTTTACTGACTATACTAAAGTATATGGCAAATAGAGGACTTATTATCCTTTTCGCTCCTTGAACTCATATCTTTCAACAACAATAATAATAAACAAATATTTTCATGATGCTTTAAAGGCTGCAAATCCCTTTTCAAGAATTATCTTATTTTAGCTCTATAACAGTTCTAGGATGTGGGTGTTTTTATTATGCCCATTTTACAGATAAGGAAATTAAGGCAAGAATAAGGTAAATGATTTGTCCAGGGTCAAGTCACTTAGTGTCTGTGGAGAATCCCTTATATCTTAGCAGGGTCCAGCCATGCTTTACTTTACATCTCCTTGCCAGATGCCTTTGCTTCATACATGCCCTCCATTTTTTTCTGCCCTCTCCTTTCTAGTTCTATCTAGAACCATGATCAAATCAAACCTGTCATTGCCACTAAAAGGATATCTCCCTGTTGCTCTATTCACTATCCCCATACTCTTTCAATTTCAAAATACCTCTCATTGGGAAGCACTCTTCTATATATGTTAGATCTTCCAATTAAAATATAAACTTTTTGAGGGTAAAGTTAGGCTTGATTCAGCTTCACCCAAAGTATGATGTAAAGATATTAAGCCTGTGAGTTTTAAAAATATTTTTAAATAACCTAACCTAAATCACAAAATATTTTAACCTTTAAGTTTGAAAATGAATTTTGGTTGTTAAATCATATTTTTCTGTCATTTTTCCTCAATGTAATGACTTACTTATTTAGTACATCACAAGTATTGCAGAAAACAAAATTATATATTTTATATGTAAAAATAAACCTTGCTTAGTTCAAAATATTATTAAAACCTACTGTCTAGAGTTTTAAAAAACTGTATTTGTATCTCTAGAGGTTCTTGGCACATAGTAAACATTTCATGGATGCTTATTTATTCATCCATTTATGAAAAGACATGGGCAAGAATTGCTTAGAACAGGAAGGTATGAATGAGTTGTGATCTTGACCTTTATAGGGAGTACCCACATTGATCATCAGAGATCCACTCTAGACCTAGAGTATAAATGAATCAAGAGTAGGGATATCTATCTATTAGACTGGACATACGGGTAATAAGTCAAGTTCTAAGTTTACACTAATCACTGTACACCATTGGAATGTGGATGGACTCTGTGTAATTGGAATCTGAACCCCAGAACTACATTTCTCAGCACCCCACTCACCCCACACCACCTCCACCAGAGGGGATCACAGGAAGAGAGCTCGAGAGGCAGGGCTACACAAAATTGATATCCTGCCTACATCAGCACCCACCATGAGAAGGAGAGTGAATGGGATGCTGGGAATTTAAATGTGGAATTATATTACAATTATACAACTCTCTATTCATAGTCACGAGCATTGCGAGGCCCCAGAATGTTATGGGGAAAGCACTAGACAACAGTTGAAGTCCAAGGTCCTGAGTCCCAATACCAAGTCTATTATTTTTCAGGGTTGTAATCTTAAGCAAATCACTATGTCCCTTGACTTTAGTTTGCTCATCTGCAAAATGTGGGAGTTCAACTAAGTAGTGTCTAAGTACTCTTCCATCTCTAAACTCTCTGTGCCCATATACCAGCAAAATGGGATGCAAATCCAAGGGTCCATTATCACCAGAAGTAGGAAACATGTCCTAAAAATGAGACTTTTTTATAAAGGATCTAAAGAGCAGAACAAGTAAGCATGGTTGAGGGAAAGACAGTTTTTAAGGAACCAGCCATCCAAATCAACTATCAACAAATATTTATTAAATACCTTCTATGTTCTAGAAACTGTGCTAGGCAGTAGGGATACAAATATAGTGAGTAAAACAATCATCACTAGCATTTATATAGTGCTATAGCAATATGCTTTATAATTCTCATTTGATCACTAAAAAAAAACACTTTGAGGTAGGTTCTATGATTATTCCCATTTAACCAATGAAAAAACTGAAGCTAATAAGTAAAGTCATTGGCCCAGGATCACATAGGTAGTAAGTGTATGAGGTGGGATTCAAATTCAGTTCTATCTGACGCTAAGTTCAACCCTTTTTACACTGTCAGGATGCCTACTTGCAAAGAGCTTAGATTCAAATGAAGGGATATTTCTTTCTAAAATGATTGCCTGACCAAATGGCAAACTGCTCAGATTCCACATATGTACTGCCAGAAACAAATGATAATCTAGAAATCCAATGAAAAACCATAACAAATTATTTCACCAAAGAACCACATAAAAATTAGCCAGAAGCCCATGAAAATAGGAAAAGAGTCCTCTATCAAAATCAGCACCTATAGAAGGCAACCTACAAGCATGACTAGAGATCATCTAAGAATATGTAGAGCCTACAAAGCACTTTGTCTGGAGGAAGCAAGAGTGAAGGGCTCCTTGAAAAAAGCCCCAGGGTCATGATAAAATCCCAGGGAGGGGACCTTGAAATCCCACGTAGTGTCAGAGACCAGTGTGAGGGTGCCCGTACTCAGAATGGATGCCAGAGAAGAAGATGAAGATCCAAAATTCTGAATGTCAAAGATCCAAGGAGGCCTGAACCCTGGATATGGGAAACACATTCTTTGGCATGCAATGGTATCCTTTAAATGAAATATCTTACACTACTTTTTATTGGCAGTGAATTGCAAACTATTCACCCTAAAGTGGTTAAAATTATCTCATTTTTGTTTCATTTTAAATTCTGAAATTGAAAGAAAAAATTTGGAGAGTGACAGAGGGAAGATATTTTTTTCTATTGAAATTGGACAATTTTGAAAGGATCAAGGTAATTTAACCCACATAAATGAAAATAGGTAACTAAACTCTACAGAGATACCAAACTAGCATTACTTCATAGGAGTAAATAGGGGGTTTAGGAAAAACTAGTGTGTGTGACAGCTTGATGAGCCCTTTTGAGGGCTGGTTTCCTCTTTTCATATCCATCTCTCTCACCTATGAGAGAAACTGTAGCATGTATAGAACATGTTTACAAGTCACATCCCTGCAAACCACTTCAGCAGGCAGGTTAATCTAGGTTGAAGGTAAGTGCCAGGCCTCAAAACCCATCAGTGAGTTAAGGGGATGTCTGCCCCAAGCATGCAAAGACTTACCCCAGCTGAACTGAAGGATGAGAATGATTTGTTCCAATGGCCATGAAGGTGACTCGAGCAGGCACTATGGAGTGGGTTAGACACTGAAGAAGCCAAGGTCATCTGCTGCATTCTGGGTCACTGACAGTTAATCCTGACTTTTGTCTTGCCACTGGACTACAATGACTCTGAGAGACAGTGAGGCTGATGACTTTGTGCAACTCTGCTTCACTTAAATCGATTTATATTCATGAGTCAAAAGACATCAACAGTGATGTCACTTTGGTCCTTTTTGAGCTTGAAGGACAACAAACGACCAACTCCATAGAAGAAAAATCAGGTGGAGGGTCAGGCTGAAAGCAAATAAATGAATTATTAATCAATATATCAAGAGAGTAAAACATTCAAGAAGAAAAAGGCCATTAAATTTGAAAGACAAGACTATTTATCCACCGACAAAGAGCTTAAATTCTAATGAAGGAATACTTTTTTTCAAGATGGTTGCCTGACCAAATGGCAAACTGCCAAAATCCCCCATACATACTACCATAAATCCAAGGAGAAACAATAGCAATTTACTTATTTCACCACAGAATCACAAAAAAAATAGCCAGAAGCCCATGGAAATCTTATATATATATGTATACATACATATATAAACTATGGTTATTATATAATATATATTATATATTAACTATGGTTCACTGTTATTTTGGTTAATTTTTTTAAATGATTGTGAAACAATATTTTATTATTCTCCACAGCATACAGATAGTTGTTTATGTAACCTATGGCCCAACAATACAGATAAACAGGTTAAGTTTTCATAAAACAGCTTCTCATGTTGTCAATTTTAAAAGTTCTATTCTTTTAGATCATACTTCCACCCAAAGTTTTCCCCAGCATCTTCAGAATCTGGCTAATTTTTACCTCTACAATGAAGGGAAGCAAAGGGAAGGGAAAGGAAAGGAAAATATTAAAATTATTTCATATGATCTTGAAACAGATTAAGACTTTCAGCATACTGAGCAGATTCTTTGTGATGGATTTACAACAGAATGAGGATAAGAATACAAAATTTTAGAAATAAAGGAGGGAGTGTTCATGCCAATAAAATCATAGATCCATTTATGTTTCAGAGTAAAATTGGAGTATAAAAGGGAACTGGTGGCTGGTGTTACTGACTTGGTTGGAAGGTTTTTTATTTTGTTTTATTTTTTTTTGATGGCTAGTATCATTGGCTGAAACAACAAAAATAGCTAGATTGAAATATCTGATAACCTTTCTAGAATTTTTCTATAGGAATTTGTGCCTGAGAGGTATAAAATTTCCTTTGAATCAGAGGACAGCAAAGGACCTTGAAAAGACACCCTCCTCTGAGGCCTGCCTTGAGGGATCATCCCTTCAGATGAGAATCTAGTCTGTTCTTAAAGCTCTTCAGAAGAGATTCTCTATATCTTCAGGGTAATTCATCCCAGTATGTGGATATAAGCTCTTTGGGGCATCAGGGACTGTCTCAGTTTTATCTTTGCCTCTTCTACACCTAGAATAGTGGTATACAAAGGATTTCTCATAGGCATTTGTTGTTTGATTGACCTAAGTTTTGTTCTAAGAATTTCTACTTCCCTCTTATGAAGATTTTTAGCACATAGCAATTATACTCTTTGACAAAAGAGATTCTGATAAGGAACATTTTTAACCCTCATTTGATTGGGCAATTTCTTGATTTCATTATGCAATTAACCTATGGAGTGACATAGAAGGGTATATCAGTATTTACAGAACTACAAATGCACACATAAAAATGCTGAATTAATGGGGTAGAAAGTTCTTGATTTTTTGTTTTAACAGAATGAGCAAGGCTCTGAAATATGTTTCAGCTCTGATCAGAAAAGTATACCCTCATCAGAGCACCAAAGCTTCCATGCCTAGACATTGTTAACACTTGCTACCTTAATGAAGTATTTAACAATTGTATTTATTAGTGCTTATCATGTGATTAATGTGGTTGACTTTTTTTATGAAGTCAATTATCTTGTGAGTATAAGGTTAATGCTCCTGAATTGAGGTAGTAAGTCACTAAATAACAAAAAAAAAAAAATGGGTTACTCTCTCTCCCAGACAGAACTTCAAAACATGTCAAGGCAAATAAACTTCTTGAGTCATTTAAACACACAATTTCCCTCTAATCATTGGAAAACAATTATCTAAATGCTCCTGTTGTAAACCTAGAAACTCATAGACCATTTAGCTCTTTTTTATTATTGTCTTTATGAAACATTTTGATGTTTCTTTTTCTTTCTATAATATTCCCCAAACACTAAAGGAATCATGCTATTATAAAGCATAGATATATTTCCTAGCTGTCAAGATGGGCAGCTAGGTGGTAGAGTGGATAGAATGATGGGATTGGAATGAGGAAGACCAGAACTGAAATCTGGCCTCAGATACTGACTAGCTCTGTGACTCTGGACAAGTCACTTGACCCCATTTGCCTCAGTTCTACATCTGGATAATGATCTAGAGAAGGGAATGGCACACATCAATGTCTCTGCCAAGAAAACTCCAAATGGAATCAAGAGTCAGACTCAATTGAACAAAACAAAATAGAAATATGTATGATGTGAAAATTAAATTAAGATTGTATGGTGTTTTCATAGCTTAATAACAGAAGGTGCTATATAAATGTTAAATGCCATACTTTAACTGCTTAGACACTTAACAGTCTATGTGACCCACGTACATTTATAATTACATTGGGCAGAAGTCATTTCTTGTTCCTTCTAAAAATATCTTTACACAATATTATATTCAGGGAAAGAGTTCCTTTCAAAACAGATATTAGAAAAATATAATTGGAAAAGAGGAAAGTTTACAGGGGCAAAATTTAGTGTTACATTTTAATTTGCAGCCTAACCAAGGGCACATAGGCCAACTCATGGATTAAAACAGCTACAGCTTTCAACTAGATGTCATTGAGGCATATGCTAAGTCTTCAGGGTTTTAGTTTAATCTGGCTTAATGTATAAGCAGCCAATATTCCTACATATACACTGTGTATGCAGCTAAATAGAGCATTGGGGGGGGAATGCCAAGGAAATAGAATGTGCCTTTCCAAACTATAAGAGATTTATTATATAGTTGAGGTAACAGAAGATTTCTATAAGCAAATTTTTTAGAAACCTTTGGAATATTTACAATTAAATCTGGCTTAAATTAATAAAAACATAACCTAAGTTTATGGGGCAAAAATTGTGATTATCATACCAGAAAAAAATGAGTTTTTAGAGTAATTCTAAAAATCCATTCCTAAATTAGAACAGATACAATGTTGGTGATGGAATACTATTGTGCCCAAAGGAATAATAAACTGCAGGAATTCCATGGGGACTAGAACAACCTCCAGGAATTGATGCAGAGTGAGAGGAGCAGAACCAGGAGAGCACTGTACACAGAGACTGATACACTGTGGTATAATCGAACGTAATGGAGTTCTCCATTAGTGGCAATGCAATGTCCCTGAACAATCTGCAGGGATATATAAGAAAAAACACTATCCACATGCAGAGGAAAATCTGTGGGAGTAAAAACACCAAAGAAAAACAACTGTGTGATTACATGGGTCGAGGGGATATGGCTGGGGAGGTAGACTCTAAACGATCACCCTAGTGCAAACATCAACAACATGAAAATAGGTTTTTATCAAGTACACATGTAAAACCCAGTAGAATTGGGCATCACCTATGGGAAGAGTGGGGGGGAGGGAAGGGAAAGAATATGATTCTTATAACCTAGGAATAATGTTCTAAATTGACTAATTAAATAATATTTTCAAAATAAATAAATAAATTGGAACAAATACAGCCAAAATATCCAACCCTGATAACTTAATGGATCTTTAAAGATTTAAAGCTTAAAAAGAGACCCCACAAATGGGATCCTAGCTACCCTACGTCCAATGGAGTATTTAGGTAAATGTTTATAATGCAAATATGGTTCATACTCTCATTTTTATTTAATAAGCACTGTGCTTGAAACATAAACATTCAGTAATTTGTCTTCATTCTCTCATTTATTCATTCATTCATTCATTCGTCTACTCATTCTACTTATAGATTATTCAGGAAGCACAAATCAAATAGCAAAATATTTCAAATAAATGAAATAGCAAGGTAATTTAGGCTTTTAGAGCTGGAAGGAACTTTAGAGGTGGTGTAGTCCAACTTCTTCATTTTATACATGAGGAACCTGAGCCCCAAAGAGATTGAATGACTTCTCTAAGTCTAGTAATAAGTGGCAGAGGCAGAAATAACTTCCATGCCCTTTAAATCAAAATCTTAGCTAAGGAGGGAAGGCAGAAGGGGGAAACTCTTCAAACCCCCTCTCCTCTCTCTGAGCCAATCCCAAACATCTGCTGTCCTCTCCTAGATCCTGTTCTCTTCACCATCCCCAAAACTTTTCTCTATTACATCTGCTGTCTCCCCTGAACCCTGCTTAGACAGCTGGTGACAGTCACTAAAGCTTTTTAATAGGCTTCTCCCCTTGATCTCTTCCCTCACACTTGATTCACAACTTGGGGAAAAGATAACTATACTAATGTCAACTCAATCAGGATAATATAAAGGAATAAGTGTCAGGGAAAAGAATGAGAAAGGAAAGTGGAAAAGGGGGTCCCTGTCTCTATCTAAAACCCTTTTCCCTCCCTTCTCAAGTTTGGGGGGAACTCAGGCTTTGGCAGCCTGAGCCCCCTGAGAGATAATCAGGTTGACTCACCCTGGGTTTGGCCCTTTGGTCACAGTTCAGACTCAGGGAAACAGGAGCTGAAGTAAAGTCTGACAGATTTAAAATGCCTTTCTCGGGTTTCTCTTCAATAGTCTTTTCAATTGGGGATTGTTGGGGGAAAGGATTTCTAGTCTCAAGCCGGAAAAGGTTGGTAACTCTCAGGAGAAAGTCTTATTCAACCTTCTCTTTTTGGCTTCTCCCCTCTGAGAAACCAACTACTCCTCCAGCCAGAATCTTCTCCTCCTCCACATTCCCCTCTCCTGGAGCCCTGCCCAGTTCAGGTGATCAGTTCCACACACTCTTCAGCCTGGCACTTTTCTTATGTGCCAGCCTCTGTCACAATACTGAATGCAGATTCATGCAGCACCTCTTCCTTTTTCCCAATGTAAACCTGTCCTGAGCATGACCATAACTGTTTCCTTTCACTACTGAAAGTTATGTCCACTCACTGACCCACTGTTCCCAGACCTGAGGATCAATCAGTGTTGAGGAGAGGCATCATTCAGTTTGTAGCTTTGTATTCCCTGATATTTGTGACCCACACTCGGCACATTGTCTCCCCCAATCTGTTTGTACCTTGGAATTATGATATCTAGCTCACCTGACCCAATTCTTTTGTTTATGTGGACCTATCCAAACTGTTTTATAAAAAAGCTGGTTTACCTTGAAACTTTGCTGATCTGCAGTCAATGTGTTGATGCTTTGAGGTACTTTTAATAAAGTCCCTTTAATTTTCTTTGATCTGAGTTTACCTTAACGTAAAAGTCCAGAAGAAAGAATTTTTCTTTCAACATCACAACTCTTTTTTCAGTCCAACCTGCATGTAACTTTTGGCACAATTCCTATATCCAGGGCATAAATATTATAAGATTCTGATACCCTGAGCCTCAGGCATATTGGCAAAGAATCAGCCAAACTGGGAAAGCCTCAGCCTCCCCGGCCATTTGTTATATTGAGGGAGTGATCTAAAGTTAAATGCATGAGAACTGATTCTAGGTGAATGAAGGATCCAGGGTACAAAGGTTCCAGAACACCATATCCAAAACTATTATATAATTTGGAGTCAGAAATCCAAAGGACCCTCAAAGACTAATTGATTCTAGTTTGCCTCCCTAATCTTGCCTTTTAAAATCATAGTAAGGGATTTAGAAAAGATCTGAGAGTCTGTCCAATTCAGCCCACCTCATATTAACCCACTGCTTATTTCTATTCTTTCTCTAGTGGAGAGAAAGAACAGCTGGTCACCATGCTTTAAATAATAATCATTTACATTTAAAAGAGAATACTTGCAAAGGGATTGATTTTCACAAAGGAATTTATCACTAATAGTAGAATTTCATGCATCAGTGCAAAAAAAGCATATGTTTTTAGTGAATGGGAGAGATGGAAGGAAGATCGTGACAGAACCCCCTGAAATCACAGTTTTTGTTCGCATGATTTGTCCTACTTCTAAAGCTAACCATATCTGATTCCTTTCTCCTTACTCCACAGCACCAATTCCTTCCCCAAGAATTGCATGTCATAAACCCAAGCTTGAATTCTAATTATTAAGATCTTTTGCACACAAGCAGGATAATTGGGCCTCACATATAAGAATAAATAAAAAGGAAATCCTTCACACTTTGAGTTTCCCACAAGTCACCTCCTTCTGCCAAAATTGTGGCTTTGTATTCTAGAATTATTTCCACAGTTCATTTTCCCAGTTCTTTAGAGTGGACCTACAGACTGCTAATGTTGGGGGGAAAATTATATATTAAGTTAATAAAATTGACATTTAAGGATACTATAAGGAAGAACCAGAATAAAAACCATCATCAAAAAAAATTATGACTGATTAAGGAGAAATGAACATCTCACGTGCTCTGCTAGTCATCTCTTTATAGTATGTCAAAAGAAGTCAAGAAAGGTCCATAAAAGGTTGGTTAGACCCCCTCTGTGGGCAATTTTTGCCAGGATGTAGAGAGGTATCACACCAACTGTGCAAGCATGGATGGTTTTGTCATCTGCACCACAGATTGGAAATATCTACATCAATAAGACAGATAAAAACTCTGTTTGAATATTGGATTATTGAGGAAATAATGGAAACCAGTCATCACAATTATTTCTTACAGTAATTTCAATATAGCAAAACTAGAGTCTGAGTTCAAATCTTAGATCTGACATTTATTAACAGTGGAAATAATTTAGTTTCTTTGAACCTAAGTGACTTTGTCTATAAAATGGGAATATAACATAATTTAAATAAATAAATTTAGATTATGATCTGACTGATTTAGAAAAACTATTTTGTAGGTCAGCTTTGTAGTATAAAGGGTTATTCAATATTGAATTAATCTCTAGATTTTTATTTCTTATAATCAGGTTCTGATTAGATTAAATTGACTACATTCCTTCTAACCTTGATATTGGATGATTTTATGTGACTATTGTAGAAAGGGTTCCTGTTTATGTTACTCCTTAAAACTAATAATATTGGCCCTAGTATGCTAATGAAGTCATCAATTACCTCAAATAATTTTTAGCTGAATTCTGAACATCTAAAAAATGTCTTTGGTTAATAAAAACATTGGCAAACATCTTTTATATCCCATTCTCCTTTGTGCAGTGCTCAAAATGGGCAACTAGAAAATGTCATTTTAAAAACTGTTTTGACAAACAGCAGGTAGAATACAAGACACAGGCAGGATAATACTAGCAATGGGGGATTTAGCAGCCAAATAGCCAAGAAAGAAAATGAAAACTACCGACATGAATGCTAAAACCATTTATAAAAATTTCAAGAATGCATGACTGGAGCTTTCAGAGGGGAAATTATAAACAATAAGAAATTTCATGCTGCAATTCCACATTATTCAGAACCATGTAAGTAAATGTACCATTTGAATTTAATAATGAAGATGGGAAGAAACTGTTAGCAAAATATAGTCTGTAAGATCTCCTGTCAAGAACAGTGTGTGTATCTGTATGTATATACATATATATATATATATATATATACATATATATATATATATATTTTTTAAGGGAGAAATTCAATGGATGAAAGATTAAAAAACATTATTCATATCTCTCTCCCAGCAGGGTGACTAAGCCGGCTGTCACCAAACATGTTGCCTCACTGTTTCCTGATAGTAACCCTCTAATAGAAGGAGATGAATGCAAGTGTTTAACTCTTTTAGTAGTATCAACAAAAGAAAATAAAAGTAGCTATTGAAACAAACGCTCTGGCTCCCAACTAATTAAATATGCTTGTGCCTTGAAACAGAAAAGGGATTGAACCCAAAATTTTGTAATGATATAAGAATGGTGATTTACTAGTTAAACAGGAGGGAAAAAATCTGAGCCATGTCAGAATCTTCCTTTCCTTTCCAAGGCTCTTTGTAGCAAACTCCTAGAAAGGACTGTCATTTTATCTAGATTTGAAGTCTGGGGTTCTTGATGGTAGAGAAGTGGATAATCATAACCTCTCACTCTTCTATCCAAACTTCTGATTCATATATGGAAACAAGGTTAGCATAAATGTGAGAAGCTGTAAGATCTTTCCCAATTTGTAGTATAAAATAAATATGTTCTTTCCAAACCAAACTTTAATTCTGAAGATTTACTGCTCCCTACCTCATGGCATAAACATGAAAATGTTCAGAAAATGAATTTGCCATGTCTTCTTTACAGCTGTATCTGATATTAAAAAAAAAAAACCCAAATCACAGAAAATCGTTGCCTAGAACCCAGGTTGCTTACCCAAAACAGATCTCATTGGTCCTGGCTATTTGCCAGGTCTAACTCTTTAGACCTTCCAGAGCTGGCAGGTTGCCTCAGAGAAGAATCACCTGAGACAGTAATCCTAAAAATGGGCTACCTGGAAACTTCTGGCAGCTTTAACCTCAGGGACAGCCCTAGGCAAAAACTGAAATATATAAAGCTGACTCCTCTTTTCTAAGTTTTATCTTTCCTTTGGGCACTCCATCCCATCTCCCTTAGGCTGTGTGTGTTTAAAATCATAGGAAAGTATTTCTTGAACTCAGAGATAGTAAACAAACTGATTTTCACATAGTAGGATTTCAACAAATAAAAGTATGAATTGATATAAATACATCCACTGATATGGGGACTTAAAATTGTTAACTTCTTCCAGTTATTTATATTTTACTTTTTTAAAGGGAATAGGATAATAACTTTCACAAAAGCAATATATGGCTAATAGTGGAATTTCATGTACTGGTGAAGAAGATATGTATATCTTTTTTATGGATAAAAAAGATGGAATGGGGACTGGCTAGAACCCCTTGATTTTCACAATATTTATGTTGGCGTGACTCAGCACCTTCTTTAAATGCCAATATCAACTTCTTTCCTTTTCATTCCATAACTCCAATTCCCCAATTCTTCATGACATACAGGGCATAAACTTAATTTTGAATTCTGCCTATTATTAAGAACATTTCTCTAGAGAAAAACAAGGTCATAAAAAAGGCAAATAACTGACTCATCAAGGAGAAGGAAATCTTTCACACTTAGTTCCTCCAGAGCTCATCTTTCTCTCAGACCTATATGGTTTTGTGTTATAGAGTAGCTCACAGTTCAGTTGGCATCTATCCAGTTCTTTAAGTGGACTATAGAGCATTTGAGGCTTAACATCTCCAAAGAAAATATTATATATCTTTCTTTGTAGAATTGGCATAAGTAAATGTGAGGTCAATAATAAACTATCCTTACAAGTCTGACAACTGATGTGGTGCAGTCAGTGAAGTATTGGTTAGAATCAGGAGAACCTGATGCTAAACTAAGCTCTGACATTTACTCATTGGACCAATTACCTAAAGTCTCAGAGCCTCGGTTTCTTCATTTATAATGGAAAAATAATATTTGTACTACCTATTTCTCTATGATGTTTTAAAAAATGCTTCATCAATCTTAAAGGACCTTAAAGGTCTATGTGACAATAGAATATTTTAAAATTTCTTTAGGTCTCAAGTAGTGGAGGGGGGACAAGAGAGACAAGAGCGAATTGGGGAGAGTAGCTTTTCCTAAGGAGGGAAGGCAGAAGGGGAAAATCTTCAAATCCCCTCTTCTCTCTCTGAGCCAACCCATTACATCTGCTGTCTCCCCTGAACTCCGCTTTGAGAAGGGGGTTCTCCTCCCTTTCCCCCTCACCATACTGAAAGTCCAAGCTTCCCTCAGGATACAAAACTTCCTCTCTTTTATCTTTTTTTAATACAGAACCTTCATGGCAAAAAGTGTTTCTCTGTGTGTGTGTCTATGTGTTTCTGATACTTGTTAAGCAACTACTATGTGCCAGGCACTATGCCAAGTGCAAGGGATACAAAAAGAAGCAAAGGATAGACCTTTATTTCAAGGATTTTCTAATCTAACAGGGAAGACAACATGCAAACAAATATATACAAAGTGAACAATATACAAGATAAATAGAAATAATTTAAAATAATTAAAGGGGCAAGTCACATAAGAGACACAATAATTGCTTGTTGATTAACTCATAATCATTATGCCTCATTAAAGTATATAACTATTCAGGCCCTTAACCATGACTTAGTTTAAATGACCATTTTCTACCTTTTGTGCAAGTTACTTAAATTCCTTGGGTCTTTGTTTCTTCAACTATAAAGTGAGTGCTCTGGTCTAGATAGCCATGAAGCGTCTTTCAATCTCTAAAACTATGATGATGCAGTCCTAGAGTAAGATCCTAATTGAATAACTAAAAAGGATTTTACTGGTAAGCCCAAAGCTCTTCCTGAAATGTGCTCCAACTTCACTTCTCATCCTCTTAGATTTCTCTCCTCTTTTGTTCAATTCAATAAACATTAAGTTCCTCCAATGTGAGACACAGTCATAAGGGATACAAGGACCCAAAAGGACAAAGTCCCTTCCTTCAAAGCAGAATGGTAACTATGGAAAAGTAAATGAAGCTCTTTCAAGGTGTCAACACCTAACAAATACATGTCTCTCCCACTGAGGTCCAAACACTGCCTGTCCTCACATATCATCCTGGGAGGTCCTCTGTCAATGTAGGTTCCTGCTTTGACTGAAAGAGAAGGTAGGACCCAGGGAAAGATGTGGTAGGACAGTTCCTTCTTGCCCTTTATCAAACTGTCTCTTCCAGCATCTGCTTGTCCCTGGCACCAAAATTTGTAGTTATGGGTCTAACTCAAAGAGTCTAGCTTCTACGGGAATGGAGATGCTACATCCTCTACTTTGATAAGCAAATAGAAAGCAATTTCAGAAGGAAGAAAACACCAATAATGAAGGAGATTTAGAGAGGTGTACTATAAGTAAGGTAAACCAGCTTAATGGAAGGCAGAGCTTCTAAATAGCAGAGGTGAGGAGGCAATACATTCTAGACATTAAGGAAAGCCTGTACAAAAGTAGAGACATAGGAAATGGTACATTGGATTTTAGGAACAACTAGGAGGACAAATTATTTGGGTCATAGAATAAGTGAAGAGGATCAACATGAAACCAGTCTGTAAAGGAAGATGGAAGCCAGATCATTAAAGCCCTTAAATCTCAGCCAAATGGGACACATAAAGAATTAGACACACATTTTTAGACATGGCTGATAGAGCAAAATGTTTTACCTAATGACACACATTTGTTTTAAAGACTTTTCTTTTTGGTTTTTTTGTTTGTTTGTTTGTTTTATTACTGTTCATGTTTTTCTCCCCCATCAGTGGTAAAGAAAACAATAAATGCTTATTGATAGGGAAGAACATAAAATGTAATTTTAAAAAATCAAGCAGAAAGAATTTGTGGGTTTTTTTTACAGAAGCAATGGGGAGTCTTCTCAAGGCTCTGTTACAGTTCTAACTTTTTTATCCCCTCTAATTGTTAATGATGTTTCCTTCCAGGAATTATTCTGTGTTTACTTGTCTCTGTACTTACTCTATCCCCCAGTGTCATAGAAGCTTCTTGAAAGCAAAAACTCTTTGGTCTTTTTCTCTGTATCCCTAGAACCTAAAATTGTGTCATGCAAATAATAAGGCCATTAATAATTGGATTTTTCAATTTGAATAAAACACTAGAAAATTCAGTTTTAACTCACAACTTCAACTTGAATAATCTTGGACCTTCAAGATTTGAAAACAAGACCCTGAGCCATAGCAAAAGAGCTTGGCAAAAAATGGAAAATCTTTTTTGTATAGACATCTTTAAATGAGAATCAGAACCACTTCTGAGAGGCAAACCTAATTACTGGAATACACACTAGGGTTACGTTCAAAGGCACAGGTCTAAAAATTGTTGAAAAGACCTTGAAACGCAAGTGTCTTTAGTCAGAAAGTGGCAACAAAGAATGTTTCTAACACCTTTTAGAGTTGGTGGTGCAAATGCTTCATTATCGTTATCACCATTGTGGTTCTTCAAACTCTTCCAGCATTTTTACCCAATGAGGTGGGAGCTGTAGGAGAACAAAGGCTAAGGATCAGCAATGCTATTCCAAGAGCATCCTACTGCCTTGATATCTCATGTATCAATTAAACTCCTAACTTCCTGACAGATCTGATCTATACTATGTAGGACAGAAGCAGCTTAGCCCACAACAGATCTCCCTTTTCCTGCCCACACATTTAGAGAAGAAACACTATGCCATCAGTCAAGGTTGGAAGAGCAGCTATGGGACAAGAATGGGATCTTGCTTTCCTTTTGAATGTCATCTTTAAATTAACCTCCAAGAAGAATATAAAGAAACTCACTGACAGAGGTAAGAGAAGGATAGGGGACAGATCTGTGATTTCATTGCTGTAGGGAATAGCTAGATAAATTAACTCCTATCAATGCAGGTCAATACTTTTGCTGTATTGTATTGTTTTAGAGAGTTGTTCAAAGAGATGCGAGGCTAAATGACTTTTCCAGAGTCAAAAAGCCAATATGTACCAGAAACAGGCCTTGAACTCAGTTCTTCTTGGTTCTAAGAACAACTCTATCCATTATGCCAAATTGGCTCCACTAAAAGAAAGATGGATAAATTCCTCTTTTCACTAAGAATAAATTTTACTAAAAGCCATAGGGAGCAACTTCAAAGTTAAATATTTGTTGAGTTTGAAACTAAGCTATAACCTCCTACGTTTTTTACATGTTTATTTGACAAAGGCCATGGGTATCTTGCTTAATCAATCAGCCTTTATTAAATATCAACTATATGCCTGGCACAGTGCTAAGCCCTGAATGCTGCTAGAATTGCTGCATCAAGAAGGGGAAAAGAAAATAGCAGGAAAGGGGGATGTGAGAGGACATAATTTTGACTATGCCCAAGCAGTACCCTAAATGGGAAGGGAGCAAGAACTGTGAGGGGGGAACCCACTTGCCCCTCCAACAGTAACTCTTCTCTTAGCCTAAATGCCTGAAATTCCCACCATAGGTTCATAGTTTTTAAATTATTTTACTATAATAATTTAATAATATTCTAACATAATAGCATCATATATTATAATAATTATAATAATATAACAAAATGATATTATTTAATTATTACTTATATATTTTCACAATTTCATATCTATATAATTTTTAATTGTTTTCTTACATCTTGTGATCCCTGTTCTCTCTCTCCCTCCTCTCCTCTCTCCTTGAGGCAGAAGTTAATATATGTTATACATGTGCTATCATGCAATACATATTTCCAAGTTCTACATGTTGTGAAAAATGACACATTACTTCTATAAGAAAAAACTCATGAGAGAAATAAAGTGAAAAATTGAATGCTTCAATCTGCAGGTTTCATAGATTTTAGACCCTAGAAGAGACTTTAGAGATTATCTAATCCAATTCCTTCCTTTTACATATAAAGAAACTAAGATCTAGAAAGTTTATAATGTATTTAAAGTCAGAATCTGTCACAGAGCCAGGGATAAAATTGAGATTCTGTGACCCACAAATATATACCTTTTCTTCTATGCTATTTGCCTGATTTGTACCTTTTGGAGGGTTTTTTTAAATGTAACCATGATAGGTGTCTTTGATCAAGAAATAACTACTATAGGCTTCAGTGTCCTCATTTATTAAACATAGATAATATTCTCACTAACTACTACACAGAGTTGTTATAAAAAAGAACTATACTGGCATGAGGTAGAATTATATTATCATTCTATGAACATCAGAGCCCTCATCTATTAAAATGAGGGAATTAGAATAAATGATCTTCCCTTTCAGTTATAAATCATGATATTATGAACTATATCAAAGTGTAACATACTGGTCATTACCTGGGGAAGGTTAACACATAGTGAAGAATTAAAGTAACCTGTTGCCCAGACTAGTGAGCAGGATTATATTCAGTTTTAGAAGGTCATAATCATTTTGTGCCCGTTTTCTGGAAAAATCAAATTCTCATTTCCAGTTCTTCCTTAGTGGTGAGTTCAATTCCTTTCCTACAATCAAGCCAAGACTTCCAGTCATCATTTTAACTAGAATATGTTTGATACATTAATAGACAAAGTAAAACATGTGCCAAAACCTTTCTAACATAAGAAAACGGTTTATGATCTAAATACACACACACAATGCAATAGGTAAGAGTTATCATCTATTAGTCATGAGGATTATAATTACCTTCCTGCCTTCTCTACAACAGCTACCACATTCCTCAGAAAACAAATTCATAGCACCAATGGGACAAACGAATGTCTGTTGTACTAGATTCTTATCTCTTACAATAGATTATATTACTTGATCCACTTCAGGTTGGAATCCCTTTCTGAAAGCAAATTCCATCCCATGGCACTCCTGTCTTCTAGTTCTCCTGATTCTGGAGTCAGAGAACCTGGAGTCAAATCTACCATTTCTTCCACTTTAGGGGAAGCTGCGTTGTAGAACTAGAGTTAGGAAGACTAATCTTCCTGAGGTCAAATCTGGTGGCCTCCACTTACTAGCTGTGTGACCCGGGGCAAGTCTCTTAACTCTGTTTGCCTCACTTTTTATATCTGTAAAATGAGCTGGAGAAGGAAATGGTAAAGTACTCTAGAATGTTGGCCAAGAAAACCCTAAATGTGGTCATGAAGTGTCCAATAAAACTAAAAATAACTGAACAACAATCAGTGTAACTCTGGACAGTTCACTTAGCCTCCATGGGCCTCCTTTTCCTCATCCATCTAATGGAAGAGATGGACTCTGAATTACCTTTCATTTATGATTTTGTGGTCCTTGACAGAGCACCCCAGATTTTGGCAGTTTGTCTACAACTTCTCCAGCTCATAGCTTCAGGGTGTCTAGGCCAGCATTCTGCTTGTCTTGCCTAGAATCTCACGTTTTTGGTTAATGCTATCACTTAGAATCATTCGGTATTTGGAAACATGGCTTGACGCCTTCCTTTTTCCCAGTGGCTTTTGCTCAGTGCTTTCTTCTTGGCATCTTTCTCCAAAAAATGTCCTAGGAGAGAAAATCTTTCCTTACTGATATCATGTTGCTATGATACCTAATACACCCTTTAACCTCTTTCCTCTAGCCTTCATAAAGTGATGGAGAAGAGAGTTAAGAAGTCAAATCCGCTTCTGCCACTGCATTTGTATTCCTGTAACTTTCCCTCCACTAGCTTTTTGTTTTGTTTTGTTTATCTGGCTATTCTAACTCCCTATTAGCACCAATTTTTACCCAGAGTAAAGGTGAACTTCAGAAAGCAAGTACATTATAATGACCAAGAAAATTGGGATGATCCAGATATGAGGCTCTGGGTAAGGTGCCAGTTAAACTCCCCGGATGTTAAAGTACTCGGCAGATTTAGGGAGAGGGGAAGACTCAACACCAGAGGAATACAATAAGCATTCATCCAGTGGGCTGCTAGAATCATAGGCTAAGATATATAAAGAACCTCAGATATCACTCATAGGATCATAGATCTTCCGGTGAAGAGACCTCAAACCCCATTTGGGACAACTTCATTTTACAAATAAAGAAACTGAGTCCCAATGAGGCATCAAAACAATGTAGTAGAGGTAGCATTTGAACTCAGGTCTCCTGGGTCTAAATCCAGGACTCTAGTAACTGCTCCACATTTCCTCTCAATACTATTTATGAAACATTGAGGAGGATTGACTGACAAATAAAATTCAGTCTTGACACCAGAGAACATCGAAAACATCAGGAGAATTGAAAATGAGTTTGGATGGAGGTAACCAAGACAGATTTTTGCCTATTTTCCAGTTTTAACCTTGGCCTAGCTTGCAGGAAAGTGCTACCTGAAATTGCATGTGGTCTCTCACCTAAGCAGTCCCAATTGCATTTCATTTATGAGTGCAGGCCTGGTTCTGAGCCCAAGATGACTCTGCAATTGTAAGGAGGTGGATTCCACAGGAATTCTAACTGGCAATAATGGGGGTGGGAGATCTACAAATGGAAAAAATGGAAAGAAAGGGGGTTAGAAAGAAACCTATAAAATCAGTTTGTGTTCCTACAACACCATCTAGTGGAATTTTCATATTTCCTTTGAACACAAAAGTGCTTTTAAGTGAAAACTGTTATATTACTTTATTTGGGGGGCCCAAAAGAGATGGTACCCAAAATACATTTATTAGGATACCTCTATGTCTTAAAGGTGTCAGTGTAAAATATTTATCAGATGCCTTTAAAGCCATCAACTGGCATATAATTCCTGCTGGTAAAAAGCTTTCCTGTTGGGCTTCACATAGCACTTTTTTCTCATCTTTCCAAAATACTTACCATGGGCTATTAATTTATAGTTGCCTGTCTTATAACCCACTAAATTATAAGTTCAAAAAGGACAGGAGCTTTATCTTGTCTAAACTGGGTGCCTTTCCCAGCAAGATTCATACATAAAGGAAACTAATGTTTAGTGAACTTAAGGAGTCTCAAGAAAGCAATAATTATCATTGCAACTGGTCCATAACCCGCTGGATTAAAGGAAGAACTTGAATTTCTAGAAATTTTGGATGGATGGATGGATGGACGGATGGAAGGATGAATGGATGGATGTATGGATGGATAGATTGGTTAATTAATTAATTGACTGATCAGTGAAGGAAAGTTAGAGAGATAGATGGGTGGATGGAATGGAAGCATTTATTAAACATTTACTTCATGTCAGGACCTGTGCTAAGTTATGAGGATGAAAGGAAAGTAAAATGAAAGATAGTCTCTACCTTCAAGGAGCTTATATTCTAATGGTAGAAAGAAAACAATTTTTTTTAAAAAGCTAAACTTGATTCAGAGAGTAAGAAAAAGATAACCTCACTAAGGCAGTATATAAAAGTCTAGAAAGGTAGTAGTAAAGTGTGGGGAGGGGTGGAATTGAGAGTAGATTTTGGAGAAACTTCATCAAATGGAGGTTCTAGGGGAGATCCTAAAATCTCCCTATAAATGCATAAGATAAAGATAGGGTCTCTTGTTCCTAGTGCACAATCCTCTGTCTTCCATTTCCCTCCATTTCCTCTGGCTCTTCTCCCATGCCTGGAATAAGACACCTCCTCATCTCTGACACTACATCCAAGTTTCTTTCAAGTCTCACCTAAAATCTGCAAGCCTGGTCCCCCTTTGTGATAGCGGACTCCTTCTTTGGCATCTGCAATTTGCTCAGCATGAATTTTATTTGTACTTCCACCTTTCTATGCCCAGTGCTTAGCCCAGCACTTGGCAAATAATGGTGATTTGATTGGACCTGTGACTGCATTGATATAGGCAATTCCTGGTTGAGGAAATGTCCTCTAGAAATGCAGATTCATCTAGTCTTTCAGCAAAGGAAAGTAATAAATGCTGGAGGGGAAGTGGCAAAGTAGGGACACTAATTCATGGCTGGTGGAGTTGTGAATTGATCCAACCATTCTGGAGGGCAATTTGGAACTATATGCAAAGGGCACTAAACGACTGTCTGCTCTTTGATCCAGCCATAGCACTGCTGGGTTTGTACCCCAAAGAGATAATAAGGAAAAAGACTTGTACAAGAATATTCATAGATGCACTCTTTGTGGTGGCCAAAAATTGGAAAATGAGGGGATGCCCTTCAGTTGGGGAATGGCTGAACAAATTGTGGTATATGTTGGTGATGGAATACTATTGTGCTCAAAGGAATAATAAGATGGAAGAATTCCATGGAGACTGGAACAACCTCCAGGAAGTGATGCAGAGCTAAAGGAGCAGAACCAGGAAAACATTGTACACAGAGACTAATACACTGTGGTACAATCGAAGGTGATGGACTTCTTCATTAGTGGCAATGCCATGTCCCTGAACAATCTGCAGGGATCTATAAGAAAAAACACTATCCACATGCAGAGGAAAATCTGTGGGAGTAAAAACACCGAAGAAAAACAACTGTGTGATTAAAAGGGGGGGAGGGGGAAGATATGACTGGGGATGGAGACTCTAAATGATCATCCCAGTGCAAACATCAACAGCATGGAAATAGGTTCTGATCAAGGACACATGTAATACCCAGTGGAAATACTCATTGGCAACCGGGGATGGGGAAAGGGGAGGGGGAGGGTAGGAAAAGAACATGAATCAAGTAACCATGGAAAAATATTCTAAACCAATTAATTAAATAAAAATTTTCAGTTCTAAAAACAATAATAAAATCTAGTCTTTGAAAGTTGTACAGAGTCCTAATACATAAAGTGACTTCTTTATATTCATATGACCATTTGAAGTTAGAATTAAGACTTAAACCTTAGTTTCCCTAGCTCAAAGGCCAATTTGTTAAATGGAGCAGATTTTAAATATTTTTAAACATTGTTGCCTGTTTCAAAATGAAGTTTACTGGAAGGTGAGAACATGGATCACAAAATGGCATAAAATAAATATTAAATTCTACCTACATATCATCTGAAAAAAATAATGAACATTTAAAAAAATAAGAGGTAAGGTTTTATTAACTTCATATTGGCTTTTTAACCTGTTTTTAAATGAAGTTTACTATTTACTCTCATATGCTACCTATAAGAGAGTGAGTTGTTGTTTTTTTTTAAAACCCTTACCTTCCATCTTGGAATCACTACTGTGTATTGGTTCCAAGGCAGAAGAGGGGTTAAGTGACTTGCCTAGGGTCATACAGCTGGGAAGTGTCTGAGGCCAAATTTGAACCCATGATCTCCCATATCTCTGCCTGGCTTTCAATCCGCTGAGCTACCCAGCTGCCCCCAAGAGAGTGAGTTTAAATGTTAATAATTTCTTTTCTGATGACTTCAGTTTATCAAAGATTTATATAAGCATCATGCTCAGTGGTGAAATAATAATAACCCATGCTTATCTAGTGCCATACTATTTACGATGTTTTTTCCTTCGTAACAATCCTTCCAGGTATGTAATTCAAGTATTATTATCATCCTCATTTTACAGATGAATAAATTGAAAGTCATAAAAGTAAAGTGACTTGTCTAGGGTCACACAGCTAAGAAGTGATAAACAAGATTTCAAACTCAAATTTTCTAATTCCAAATCTGATGTATATTGCCTTCTGCTCCCCCTTTTTGCTACAATGAATTTTTATATCTTTTCTTCTCATTTGAATTTATATTGCAGTAAATCAATCTTTGATGTTTTCTTTATTAGATTTAAGCCAATACCCACACGGTAATAGGGAACCTTTGAACATAATGCATTATCAGTTCCTTCAACTTAAAAACTTTAATGTGTGCTAATGTATTCAATAAATGGGACACATTTTATTTCAAAATAAATGATGTTATTTCCTTTATCTAGCAACTGTCATTAACAATCCCTCAAAAAATAAATATTTATTCCACACTTGCCATGTGCCTAACACCATATTTGACAAAACAAAGCATCAGAGGCAGAAATTAAAACTGATATTTGTATAATTATATTTGTATAGATTTGCAAAATGCTTTTGTACACGTTAGACAAGAAAAAATCTTGGCAAATATGGAGTACAGTAAGAAAGCCAGACCTAGAGAAGCAGAGAGTTTATATTAAGAAAATAAGTTTAGATAGATTTTAGAGGACCTTGAAAGCATGGATGAATGTTTTAAAGTCATTTCATAAGGTCATACCAAATTATCATAAAGTCTTAAGCAGCAGAGTAACATGATGAAAGAGATTTTTTAAAAACAACTCATTTGGCAACTTATTGTCTCTGCTAGTCTTACCTTTCTCTGGCTGTTTAATAGGTGTCTTAAACTCAAAAGTCTAAAATGGAATTCACTATCTCTCCCCTAAACTCACTCCTCCTTCTAGCATCTTCCATCCTCCAACCTGCAGCAACCTCGGAATTATGTTCAACTCTTCCCTATGGGATCCTGCAATCCTTTAAATCCTTCTTTCACCAAATCTCAACACTTTGCCAGAAAAGCAACAGCTTTTCTCATCCTCCCTGATGGGTTTGGGATTGCTCCCTTTTACCCAGGATTCCCAATCAGTCCTGCTTCAGCAAATACTTGTTTGCGTTAGTCAGCATGAGGTCCAGAATATCACTTCCTTTCATTGCTTTCTTTATCCACTATCTTCTGCAGGATCAAACTATCATTAACGAACCCACTAATTTATTAATAGTGTGAGTTTGTGGGGAAGAAACAGAGACAAAGGGATAGAGCAAGACAGAAAAAGAAATAGAAAAGAGAGAATCAATAAGCATTGATTAAACTTTTACTATATGATCCTGTCCTGCTCAGTACACAACTTGCATATAGAAATATACAAATATATAAGATAGTTTTTATAATGAGGCACCAACAACTAGGGGAAGAGGAAAAGCCTTATGTTTAAAAAAATGGTTCCTGGAATGAACTCCAGATGTGACTAGAGAATAGAGGAGGCAGGGGTATAGAAGGAATAAATTATGGGTCTAGGGGACAGCTTTGGAGATAGACTATCATGGATGAGAAGGGCCTTTTCATTTATAAGACACTGACATTCTTTCTTTGAGATTTTTGTTCTTTGCATTCTGAAGAGGACAAAGTCCTGAGGTTCTCTTCCTGCTTCTGACAGAAGGCAAGTTTATCCATCTCCAAGAGCTGTGCTGTCAGCAGGTGAGAGAAATGAGGAAGCTCAGTTGTCCATAAACCTAATGTGTGTCGACTGATTTAGCAATATCTCTTTCAAAGCTCTGGACACATGGACTTACATGCTTTTCTTTTTGTGCCTGCTAGTGCATATCTAATGAAAGTATCCTTGAAAGCACTAGACTTAGAATCTGGATTCTAGGTCTATCTCTGCCATTTGATCTTTTTAGACTTCTGTATTTACCTGGAAAATAACAGTAAGAAGAAATAATCCATAATGTCCCTTCCAACTTTAAGATGATGCAGTCTGATCACATAGATAGGATGTCCCAAAAGTCTTCATGCAGTGTTAAACTCAAAATATAAAACTTTTGGGATTATATGCATCACCTACATGCATATCTTATATGAGCCATTTATTGTGCATCACTACTATACTTCCTAAAAGTCACCTGTAAATTACTTTTTTCTTCAATTTCGTAATACATCTCCAAAATTCTTTCTTGATCCTATTGGAAGGACCTCAAAAACATCTTGTTTCTTGCTCTATGTTTGAGGTATTGTGGAAGAGAGAATTTACAATGCATGCAAAGGACATCATCTGTCAATCAAAAGGACTGGGAAAGACAGTTGGAGCCAAGCCAGGCTTAACTGGGCTGAGAGACTTCTGACCTAGGCAGAGAGACCTTTTTGGCTTCTGACAGAGTGGTAGAGAAGTTTTTAACTAAGTTTGGCTGCTTGTAGCTGATGGTGAAGACCCTGAAGCTTTTGCTGACTGGTTGATATTTATCTGGCTGGTTAAAAGAAGAAAGAAGAAAAATATTTGTCCTCCAAACTCTCTGACTATTCCTGCTAGTCACTGATTGCCATTTCCCCAATATCCTCCTAACCCTCATTGTAGAGAATAGGGAAAACCCCATCCCTCTTTCCTCATCTTCTGTCCTTGTCCTGTCTTCCCCAATAAACCTCCTTACTTGAGAAATTAAGAGAAAAGAGTGCCTCCTCTAAATCTTATAGTTCACTCTGGGAAGGAGGGGGAGGGGCAAAAGCTGAAGGGCTTTTGAAGAGAGAGGTGAAGGGTGGAGGGTAGGAAAAATCTTGATCCATAAGCCATCTAGTATTGATAAATAGATACCCTCTGAAGTATCTCTCTATTACAATTTATCTCTTTATTACAATATTAATGGGAAATGTAATATAGAATCTTTGGAATATAAAATATAGAAAAATGAACATAAAGATAGATAACTACCTATAAAAAAGAATTTTCCATTCATAAAATGATTTTATTTTAAGAAGTAATGAAATTCTCATCTTTGCTTATAAATCATATACCATATATAGGAAAAGGGGTTGAATATATGATTTCATTGGTAGAAGGTGTAAATCTTGAAATCTCTCAGACTTGTGAATGTTAAAAATTTTCCCATCAGGGAATTCTTAATTGGAACAAATTCCCTACTGAGAAACATTCCCCATTTTGATGTGAGAACTCGCCAGGATCAGAAATGGGAGGACCTCTATTCCACCTGTACTTAAGACTGCTTTAGGGCAGAAAACTCCTTGCTAAACAAAGAAAGTACTTGGATCCATGCTTATGGTAGGGCAAGGAGTTCTTTGAGCCAGGCCTGTTTTTAGAACTGATACAATGAGATGCTAGGTACCTAAAAGGGTCGGGCAAGTTTTGTCTTAATGAGATTAGTTGACTCAGCTGTGTTTTCACTGGTTCAGATTTACTGAGGAGATTGGTCGACTTAGCAGGAATTCAGATGGGCAGTCCTTTGGAAAGCATCTACAGTGATTGGTAGATGTAGGGACTTAGGGGAGGTGACATGGGAGAAAAACCCCTATATAAGAAAAAGCAGAATCACTTGGAGATATTCCTTTTGGAGAATTCCTTTTGGAGGATCTCTGATGAGGACTGCTTGGGAAGAATCTCTTGAGAGAGGCTCTGGAGAAGGGAAGCTTTTGTAGGACAATCTCTAAGGAGGTCTCGCTGGAGTTCCTCTAAAGGGACTCTGTCCCTCTGGAGGCTCTGGAGAGAGGCCCATTGGAACAGTCTCTGGCTGGAAGGCTCTCTGGTGAAGCCAGCTGAGATGGAACTGGCCTGGTGTTACTAGAATCCTTGTTTAGTCAGACCTTGTGGTGAGTGTTAAAAAACTGACTGATTTCTCTCTTAAGACTCAGGTCTAGGCCATATTGGCTTGAGGCCCTTCATACTTATTCCTTTCTTACTCTCTCTCTCTTTCTTTGATTACTCATTGTATTATTAATTAAAATCTCTATAAAACCCAATTGACTTGGGTATTTGAATAATTGGGAATATTTCCCTGGCGACCACCTTATATTTGATTTAAAAACCAAGACACTGTAGTGAAACATATTTCTGCGGTCAAATTTACTCACCCTCCCTTATATCTATCACAATTTATATCTTCCACCATTTTAACTCACTACAGTTTAAGACCTCAACCATTTTAAATCTCACAAAGGAACTCTCAGATAAGTATGCTCTTTCTATGAATGCACTTTGGCACCTCCTCTGCAATTTATATTTTTAAAGAGTTGCCTATGAATAAGTCAGTAAATATTAAGAATCTACTATGAGGGCAGCAAGGTGGCTCACTGGACTGAGAGCCAGGCCTAGAGATGGGAGGTCCTGGGTTCAAATCTGGCCTCAGACACTTCCTACCAATGTAACCCTGGGCAAAGCACTTAACTCCCATTGCCCAGCCCTTACCAATCTTCTGCCTTGGAACCAATACAGAATATCAATTCTAAGACAGGAGGTAAGGGTTTAAAAAAAAAGTTTACTATATCGGGGGGAAGACAGCTATGTGGCTCAGTAGAAAGAAAACCAGGCCTGAAGATGTGATGTCCTGGGTTCAAATCTGGACTCTTCCTAACTGTGTGACCCTGGACCAGTAATTTAATCCCCATTGCCTCATCCTTACCACTCTTCTGCCTTAAAACCAAAATAGACAGACTGTAAAAGTTAAAAAAAAAGAATATTCTCTATGCCAAGCACTAAGGATATTAAAAAAAAATCCAGTAAATAATCCCTATCCTCAAGGAGTTTGCAATCTAATGGACTACTGTGCAAATAGAATATAGTGTTCCTAAAGTACTGTGAAAACTCAAGTTTATTTCAATCCCAAAATAGTTTAAAAGTCAAGAAAAGTGCTTCTCTACTCCTCGGGTTTTAATTAAGAATGGTGTTCCATTAAAAACAAATGGAAGTATAAAGAAAAATGATGTGACAAAGCAGAGGAAAAATCTAAAATGCATTTATTATCTCATAAACATAGTATCATCAATATCACCCAGTGATCTAGACTATAACCCATCCATGCCTAACCATCCTTTCCCATAAATCTGCTGCAAAGGATTGAGTGAAAAGATAATGAGAATGTTTTCCTCTTTCTTTTGATAATGTAAGGGTATCATTGGTGACCCAAAAGTACTTTTGGTTCTGTTAGAGTTTATGCTTCTTTGGTATTTCTTCTGAAAGCCCAGAAGTACCTCCACACCTCAACTTGGCATCAAAATAGAACTATAATAGTTTATGCATAATAAACTGCGTATTTAAGAATAGCAAAAGGAAAATTTCTATAATTACCATTTTATAATAAAAATTAAATCAGTGGACATTTTAAAAATATTTTGTTTAGATATTGTAAGCCATTTCCTCACATCTAGAGACAAGCATGAAGGGAAAAGCAAAGTGGATAATGAAATCAACAATTTTTCATTTATTCTTTTTTATGCAAATAATTTTCCTTAAGACTTAAGAATATGATATGAATATACCTGGGCACCATCAATGACTTGACTTTGCTTTCTAAATGATACAACAGAAAATATTTTCATTTAAATATTGAATGCCATACATCATGAAACATACTATTAGTTCTTTGGCTTCTATTAAATGAGATGGTTTATATAGCTAACTACTTTTATATTGCTACAAATAGAGAGTTTACATATCTATTAGTCATAACATCAAGAGGAAAATGTTCTTTCAAAATCATTCTTGAATTAAAGCAGGCAAAATCTATTTTAATTTATAATCAGTTTTTTCTCATTTTTCCCTACTACACAGGAAACTATGAAGTCTGAATGTCCATAGTTTTTAGACAGCCAGTGTCCTTTCTGTGTTTTTCCCCTACAGTTTGGGATTTTCTTACAATTTGCATAGTTTAGGGTTACACAGTCATAATTGAATACCATCAGAAAGAATATTTTCTTGCTTAGCATTTTCCTTTATTTTCCTTTACCGCTCTAATTCCACTATTAGCCTCAGATAAGTACAGAAATAGAAGATGCCTCCAAGGTCATCTATTCTAACCTCTATCCAAAGAATTGATTGCATCTACAATATCTGGCAAGTGGCCATCCAATCTCTACATTGAAGGTCTCCAATGACAGGTAAGTTAATATCCGTTCCAATTTGGGGCAGATCTAAGTTATTGGACTCTTCACATTCACATATCACTTGAAAGTTTTGAAATGTTTTTTTTCATACAGTGTAATGCTACACGTATTATTTATATTTTACACATTATAAAAGGCTCCACTTGATGCAAAGTAAAACCACTGGATACCAGAAAAACTGGTTTTTAATCCTGGTCTCAGTTACTCACCCTTTCTAAGTTACTGTGGGCAAGTCATCTATCTAAGCCTAAGCATCCTTGTCTATAAAATGAGAGGCCTAGACTTGATCATAAAAAAAAAAAAAATAGGTCTTGCAAAAATGTAGTTCTTTTCAATAGAATATGTGAGTGTCAGGAATATTATACCTGTAATTATAACAACTTCCATCTTTCATAATGAAAGTAAAGTTCACATAAATTCCCTATATATTTAACCAAACTTCTCAATCTTTTTATGTTCACTGATCATTGATCCTTTTGGGTATTTCAAGTGAAAACTATTCATTCCTCACTATCCCTGAAAGGCTTGGGGGTCTCCAAGTAAATTACTTCTTTTCTTGTAAGGAAGCCCCCATTATTCATAGCTAAAATTAGACTGTACGGAAATCTAGTAGAGAAAAGTGAGCAGGAGACAGAGGATTCAGAGAAAAGGCTCAATAAATTGGAAATGTCACATAAAAGAAAAGGAACAATAGGAGGGGGAAATGGAATCCAGCTCCCTGGGAGAAGACAAGGAACCAGGAAAAGTTCAAAGGAAATAAAAGAGCTTAACCTCACTGACCTTCTTCATAGCAGAAGAGCCAAAAAGGGGGGCAAAATCTTATTTAACATTTCTTGGGCTTCAGAACGTATTGTACTTTGAAGGAACACAGGATAAATTATTTAGACAGTTTCTACTGAGATTGGCAAAATCCCAGCCTGTCATAAACTAGGTTAAAAAAAAAGTCTGGTACTATATAAATAATTTATGGTTTCTAAACCAGAAAAGTCCTAAATTTGATACCCAGCAATAAATAGAAAGTGGTATGCCACCCACAATTCTTCCATCTTTGTTTAGGACCAGCAGTAATGTCCTATACTAAAAAGTAACTAAAGATAAAATCGTAAAGTTTCATGTCTCATGCCCAATTCCTATGAAAAAAAATAAGCCAGCACACCATAGGAAAATTAGAACATACCAGGGCATTTAAATACATAAAACAAATTCATGTGTTTAGTTATTCAGACACCTGACTTGTACAATTTTAAACTATTTTGTATAAATTATTGAGCTGTGTTGAATCACTCTGAACCTTAATACATTTTAGGCATCTTCAGGATCTTGTTAATTCCATACCACTTGAGTTTAATCTAAATACTAAGTGGAGGTGAATGACTAACAGATTGAAAGAGTCAATATACCTAGGTATGAATAAGTACTAAGAAGATAGCTACAATTACACAATAATCAGCACCATCTGTCTCAGAGAAGATCCATGCTGATGCCATTGATACTCACTTACATTACTTTGGAGTGCTTCATTGCTATTCCGTATTATAGTTGCCAAATGTATTAATCTGAGGCAAGTCATAACCTCTCAATGTTTTGGTTACCTTAACCATACAACATTGGCAGGGTATGACCTTCTATGTTTCCAATGAAATACAGGTCTCTGAGCTGCAGAATGATGAATATTTCAGTGGCCAAGAAGATGAGGAATGCTAGGCAGGAATTAGACTAGGTCAATGAGGTTTAGTTAATATCAATGGGGGGGAGGGGGGTGGAATTCTTCCCCATAAGAAGTAATGGGGAAGAAGGATGAGTTGGGAGACCAGGAAAGGATATTCCTGATTTGAATTCTGGTAATTTATCCAGTGGTTATTTTCAAGATTCAGAACTTAAATTGATAATATGCTCACCACAACTCCCATTCTTCTGGGATTCTGCTGCTCCCAGATCCCTCTCACTTTGTTTTTATTTTTAGCCTACCCTACTTTTTACCCAGAAATGTCATGGAGTTTTATAATTAAGGATTAAGGAACACTGACTTAAATAAAATTCCACAATATGACAGAAGTCACAAAAACACTTTGGATAGAGAAGTATATAAACCTGTTTGATGTTACAGAACCTATGAGTTTGCTATTTTACTCAGTTTCATTAAAGATCTGGACATTGAACATCAAATAACCAAGTATGGTTTCCTGTTTGTGTACCACTCTACTCTCTATACTGATGGTTCTCAATTGTACCTTTCCTGTCCCATCCTTCTGCTGATCTATAATTTCACACCTCCAACTGCTTTTCAGACATCTGAGTATATATCTAATAAACATCAAACTAAATTTGTCCAAAATACCCTTCATTATCTTCCCCTTATATCTCCACCCTCTTGGCTCTTCTATTGTTTAGAGGAAAATATCATCTTCCCAATCTCTCATGTTCACAACCTAAAAGTCATCCTTCACTCTTCACCATCTCTAAACCCCTATATCCAGTCTATAGCTGAGGTCAGTCAACTTCCCCTCTGTAGTTCTCTCACCTTCTCTTTTCTGACAGTCACTGCTCTAGTCTAATCCTTCATTGCTTCATACCTGCACTATTGCAGGTACACTAATGCTACTGGTGGTCTGCCTGCCTCAGGTCTATACCCACTTATTCCACCCTGCGTTTAGCCATCAAAGTGATTTTCCTAAGGAACATATCTGACCATCACTCTTCTACTTAATAAACTCCAATGACTTTCTATCACCTCTGGGATCAAACACAAAATGCTCTTTCTAGCTTTTGAAGTCTTTCCAAACCCAGATCCCTTCTGTCTTTCTATTTTTCATACACCTCACTTACTGCCACATATTCCCTAGCCCAATAAGACTGGCCTCTTTGCTATCCTAAAAAGAAGACTTCATCTCTTCACTCTGACTACCTCCCATGTGTGGAAGGCTCTCCCTTCTTAATTCCACCTACTGATTCCTTGATCTTCCTTTAAGTCCTAACTAAAATCCAATCTTTTACAAGAAGTCCTTTCCAGACTTCAAGTCAAGATGGCGGCACAGAGGCAGCAAAAGTTCAGACCTCTGAAAACCCTTCCTTACCAATTACAAACTAAATGCTCCTAGGTGACTGAAAAACAAACCTAACAACAAGACAGAGCCAAGGAACCCTCCTGCTGGACTCAATTCAAAAGATATACCCCCTAAAATCCAGAATTCGAGGATACTTAGGTTTAAGGGGAATGAAGAAGGAAGGTCCCAGGATCCCTCTCCCACCTAGAGCACTAAGCTTCCAGTGGTAGTGGGAATCTCTGGGTGGGTAAAGGCACTGGTCAGGAGGGAGTACCTTGAGGCCAGGGCTGTGCCAGGCTCAGAGCATCAAACACTGGCAGTAGGGAAGGAGCTGGAGAGGGAGCTCAGAGCTGGCAGCATGATCCAAGCCACGGAGACCCTCCATATTGCTCCCACCTTCCAGGAGGTTTTGGCCTCAGGGCACATCCAGCCCAACCCAGCTGGACTTAATCCCATAAAAAGTCGTCAGAGGTCAGGGAAACTCAAGCTCCAACACCTCTCCCCTATAGACTGCATTGAAAGATCTCCTGACAAAGCTCCAAAAGGGGACACTGACAGAAAACCCCAAAACCAAAAAAAATAATGAGAGGAGCAAGAGCACAGACAACTGAGGGGAGTAAAGAAAGGGTAAATATGAGCAAACAACAGAAAAAGAAAAAAGAAATTACAATTGATAGCTTCTGTACGGGCAATAAACAAAGAGCAAATGGAACAGAGAAGGAGGAGGGAACATCAAGCAATAAAACAGAAACTCCAGAAAATTGGATACAGACTTTGGAAGAACCCAAAGTACAATTCAAAACACAATGAAGAGAGAGGCGGAGAACCCTCCTGCTGGACTTAATTCAAAACATACGCCCCCTGAAAAGCTGGAATCCAAGAACACTCGGGTTTAAGGGGAAGACAGAAGGAAGGTCCCAGGACCTATCCCCGCTCCCACCTAGAGGGCTGAGACTCCTGGGCAGGCAAAGGTGCTGGTCTGAAGGGTGTACCTTGTGGGCAGGGCTGTGCCAAGTTCAGAGGGTCCAAAACAGATGGTGGGGAAGGAGCTAGAGAGGGAGCATAGACCTAACAGCCTGGCCAGAGCTGTGGAGATCATCCATATTTGCTCCAGCCTTCCAGGAAGTTTTGGACTCAGAGCACACCCAGCCCAACTAAGCTGAACTTAATCCCATCAAAAGTCTCCAGAACTCCGGGAATCCCAGGTTCCCCACCCATCCTCATTAACTGCTGGACTTTAATCCAATCAAAAACCTCCAGAGGATAGGGAAGCTCAAATCCCCAACAACCCTCCCCCAGAGACTATACCAAGAGATCTTCTGTTGAAGTTCCAAGAGAGGAGACTGACTGAAGCCCCCAAAACAAAAAAAAAAAATGAGAGGAGCAAGAGCATAGACAAATCAGAGAGTAAAGAAGGAGTGACTATGAGCAAACAGCAGAAAAAGAAGAAAGAAACTACAATAGTCAGCTTCTACTCAGCAAACAGAACAGAGGGGGAAAGACCAGCAAACGATAAATCAGAAATCCCAGCGAATTGGATACAGGCTGTGGAAGAATTCAAAACACAATTAAGAGAGGCTGAAGACAATTGGGAAAAGAATTTTAAAATTAAGATAAGTTATCTGGAAACAGAGGCACTTGAACTAAAATGAGAAAATAGTGTCTTGAAAGCCAAAATCAACCAGCTGGAAAAGGAGATGAAAGATGAGGTAAAGAGTATGAAAGATAACCTTCAAAGAAAATCAGACCAGAAGGAAAAGGATGACCAAAAAGCCAGCGATGGAATCCAGTCTTTAAGAACCAGAATAGAACAACTGGAATTAAGTGACCTCACAAGGCAGCAGGACATTATAAAACAAAACAAAAAGAATTTTAAAAATTGAGGAAAATGTGAAACATCTCATTCACAAAACAGACAATTTAGAAAACTATTCGAGAAGAGACAATTTAAGAATTATTGGTCTACCAGAAGACCATGACAAAAGAAAAAGCCTGGGCATAATACTAGAGGAAATTATTCAGGAAAGCCCCGATATCCTAGAACAAGAGGGGAAAGTGGAGATTGAAAAAAATCCACAGATTACCTCCTGTATTTAATCCCCTACTGACAACACCCAGGAATGTTATAGCCAAATTCATAAACTATCATTCCAAAGAAAAGATATTACAAACTGCCAAGAATAAGTCATTCAGATACCACAGAACCACAGTGAGGATAACGCAGGATCTGGCTGCATCCACCCTGAAGGACCGAAAGGCATGGAATATGATGTTCTGGAAAGCAAGTGAACTAGGTCTACAACCAAGAATCATCTACCCAGCAAAACTGACTATATTCTTGCAGGGGAAAATATGGTCATTCAACACAATAGAAGAATTCCAAGCATTCATAAAGAAAAGATGAGACCTGAACAGAAAATGTGATGTCCAAGCACAGAACTCAAGAGAATCATCAAAAGATAATTTAAAGAGGGGGAAAAGAAAAACAAAACAAAACAACAACAAAAACTTTTTAAGAGGCTCAATAAGTTAAAATGATATGTATCCCTATAAGAAAAGAGGTCATTGATAACTCTTAAATCTGTTGCTATCACCTCAGCAGCTAGAAGAATTACACTTAGAGGGAAGAGTGACAAACTGTATAGGATGAAAGGACAAGACATAAAAAGGACAAGACAAAAAATATTATATATATATATATATATATATATACAACTAGAGCTAAAAAAGAGGTTAATACTAAAAGAAATGGGAAAAGAAACAAATGGGGGTAAATTTATATGTCACAAAGAAGCTCATGGAGGGAGGGGGAAGAACATTGATACACCAGAAGGGTAAAGAGGTTGGAGAAAGGAAATACTCAACTCTTACGTGCTTTGAAACTGACCCAAAAAGGGAAGAACAATCCAATCCATTGGGACAAAGAATAGATTTGCTCCCTATAGGGGAGTAAAAGGGTAACAAATGAACTGATGGGGAGGGAAGCAGTACAAGGGAGGGAGAGGGTGGGGAGGGGGCATTTTTAAAAAGACTACAGGGAAAACAAGGGGTGGATAAGAAGGGAGAGGGGTAGAAAGGGAAGTAAAATAAGGGTGGGAACAGGGGTACTGATTATAAACAAACATTGGTGTAGAAGGAAATAGTGAAAGAAGAAAAGGCAAGACCAAGAGTAGAAATCAAAATGCTGGGAAATACACAGCTAGTAATCATAACTCTGAATGTGAATGGAATGAACTCACCCATAAAATGCAAGTGAATAGCAGAGTAGATTAGAATCCAAAACCCTACCATATGCTGTTTACAAGAAACACACATGAGGAAGATAGATATGCATAGGGTGAAAGTAAGAGGATGGAGCCAAATTTACTGGGCATAAACTGATAAAAAGAAGGCAGGAGTCACAATCATGATATCTGACAAAGCCAAAGTAAAAATAAATCTAGTTAAAAGAGATAGGGAAGGTAATTACATACCATTTATTCTGTATATCTTCATTTGTGTGTGTGTGTATGTGTATACACATATATGTATACACACTGTCTCCTTCATTAGATTGCAAGCTTCTTTTTCCCTCTTTTTTCCTGTCTTTTGCTCCTAGCACTTTGCCTGGAACATAGGTAGGTGCTTAATAAAGTTTATCAATTGATTTGGTTGCTTTGACATTTGAAGTATACTTTTTCATTACTTGACACAATGTCTAGCAATGGTTTCTGAGCTCCAGAAAACTGGTGTTTGTTGATAAATACTTTGTACAAAGATGTAAAGATAGAATCTTGAGGACTTTATAACCTAAATAATCACTTAAATCTTCTTACAAAGAAAAAATTCTAGAGAACAATTGTATACATAGAAATGTTGTTAGCTGAGGATGCAACAAAATCCAGAATATCAAAATATTGGGGCTGAAATAGATTAGTGACTTTGGAGTCTCCCATTAGTATTGCGCATAGCATCAGTCAACTTAAAATAAGTTTATAAAACTGAGCCTTATAGGATCATAGAATCATATATTTACAACTGGAAGGGATCTTAGAGATCTTTTAGTCCAATCCCATTTGTTTGATGGGGAAACCAACTTGAAGAGAAGTTGTGACTTGCCTAAGATCATACAGTTAGCAAGTATCAAAGGCAGGATTTGAATTCAATTATTCTTGGCTTCAACTCTGGGACCCTAAATGTGCTATAGCTTTTTAACGTTACATCCAAATACAGCTCCCAGTCAATCAAACATATGAATAAAAGCTATGTGTACCTCACCAAAAAATTTCCTCAGAAATATTTTTAACCAATGATCATCCACCTCTACTTGAAGACCTCTAGTGAAAGGATACCTACCACATTCCAGGGCAGTACATTTCATTTTAGAAAAAAACTTAAATGTTTAGGAAGAGATCGGGTTTCTTTAAAATGTTTGTTTTCTGCACATCAAGAATAAAATCTGCCTCTCTAACTTTCTGCCATTAACCTAGGTAATGTATAAATGGAGATTTTGAACCCTAGACTTCAATCCCCAGAAGTCCTTGGTATTTCCCAGAATTCTCTATAATCTCTACTGAGTTACTGAGTTCCTCACACTCTGCAACATCCCTTCCAAGTGATCATCAAGATCCCATCAGAAGACCTCCAGTGAACAGGCTACCTCTCAATGAGAGAATGACAGTCTCTTGTCTAGAAAGGACCATATGGCATGGGTTTGATGAGAAATCTAGGATTTTGGAGCTAGAAAAAATTAAGGGATAAATTAATCCAGCTCCTTCATTTTATAGTCAAGAAAACCACAATCTAGAGAAGTAAAAATGATTTGCCCAAAGTTATATGACTTATTATACAAATTATATGTGGAATTATTTCCTAGTTACATAGACAACGCCTTAACTCAGATAAGGGTTTTGAGTAGGAAAGGGAGCAGGTTCAGAGGGATGGAGTTCATTTAGTTTAGGGCAATATTTTGACATAATTTTGTAACACTTACCTCTTAAAAGGTGAAAGGAGCCCACAACAGTTCCTGGTCTATCAAGATTTTACATTGAATATTGGAATACCTTGACTATGTCCAACAATTGAGAATCTTTTCATGTTTTGTTTTGGGTTTTATCCCAGCTAGAACTACTTGTTATACTAATTCTAATAAGGTTTTATTTTTTGTTTTCCAGGCTTATTGATTGGGATTGTCCTTGACCTGTTTTTTCTCTCACTCTTCTTTGATAGCTTTGATGAGGGAGCACAAACATTTTAAATAGGCCATGTTCCAATTTGGCATTTTCGTTTAAAATCCATCATTATACATATAGGCCGATGAGTCTAATTTTGCAGCTGTATTGGCAATGATAATTGACTGAAGTAACTTTATAGTAGGAGCATAAGTGAAGTTGTTAAAGAATTCCACAATTTTATGGAACAAAATCTAGAATTGATAGAGTGCTGGATCTGCAGCCAGGAAATCTTGAATTAAAAATCTGGCCTTGAAGGCCTAATTTAGCAGTGGGAAAATCAGGAAAATCATTTAACCTCTTTGTCTTAGTTTCCTCATCTGCAAAATGAGGATAATAATAGCATTTATGTCCCAGGGTTGTTGTGAGCATCAAATGAGATAATCTTTGTAAAGTGCTTAGGAAAGTGCCCAGTCTAGAGGAGGCACCATATAAATGCTAGTAATCATCATCATTTGGGATTATCCAAACACTTTCTCCTCTCAGTTGTGTCACCTATACTCCAATATAAAAGTTATAAGAATTCTTCTAAAATGAGAATAATATAATGTCTGAATGTTTCTTTTCCTTTAAATTTTAATGCCCAAAAGCAAGCACTGAAATCTTTTGCATATGTTGTCAATTATATCTTTAGCAGCTATTTTTTAAGAATACATTTTTTCCAAACACAATGCTAACTCTACAAATGATTAACACATGCAAGAGAGTGTAGGCATCAACCTTTGAAAAGGACATTCCCCATCAGGGAGAATGGCTAAAATAATCCATTGCCCATACTTCATGGTTCGAATAAGTACACTCAAGACATACATTTTCTCCTTTGTGACATTTACCTTATTGTCATTTTTTTAGTACAAAGCATCTTAAAACAGCTCACAACTGGGACAAACAACCTCCAGGAATTGATGCAGACTGAAAGAAGCAGAATCAGGAGAACATTATATACAGAGACTGATACACTGTGGTATAATCAAATGTAATAAACTTCTCTATTAGTAGCAATGCAGTGATTCAGAACAATTCAGAGGGATCTATGAGAAAGAACACTATCCACATTCAGAGGAAAAATTGTGGGTGTAGAAACACAGAAGAAAAACAACTGCTTGATCACATGGGTTGATGAGAATATGATTGGGGATGTAGACTCTAAAATAATGATCATCCTAGTACAAACATCAACAATATGGAAATAGGTTTTTATCAAGGACACATGTAAAACCCAGTGGAATTGCACATCAGCTACAGGAAGGGGTGAAGGAGGGGAGGGAAAGAACACGAGTCTTGTAATCAAGGAAAAATATTCTAAATTGGCTAATTAAATAAAATTTCCAAAAAATAAAATAACAGTTCGCATTTTATTCCTCAATTTATATAAACATTGTTTCCTAAGGTAAAAATCCAATCTTTTAAATACTTTTCTTTAAATTGCTCTGAATCATTAATAGAGAAATGCAAATTAATCTGAGGTTCCACCTCCCACTGATCAGATTGGCGATACTGATCAAAAAGAAAAATGGCAAATGTTGGAGGGCCCTCAAAAAGAAAGGCACATTATTTGACTATTGGAGGAGTTGCGAATTTGTATAGTCATTCTGGAAAGCATTTTTGAACTATTCTCAAAAAATTACTAAATTGTAAATTACTAAATTGTGTATTCCTTCTGACCTAGTGATACTATTACTAGACATTGAAGATATCAAAAGACAGAGAGCAGATTCAAATGTAGAAAAATATGTATAGCAGTTCTTTTTGTTGTGGCAAAGAACTGAACTGAAGGGATGCCTATCAATTGGGGAATGGCTGAACACATATATAAATGTAAGAGATATTGTTGTGCCATAAGAAATGACAAAAAGGATGGTTTCACTTAAACCATGTAAGTCAAGTCAGGTAAAGTCAACAAGTATTTATTAAGTACCTACTCAGTGCTGACCACTAAGGTTTCACAAAAAGGCAAGAATAGTCGCTGCTCTCAAGCAGCTCACAGTGTAATGTGGGAAACAACATACCAAAAACTATGTATAAACAAGATAGATACAGGATAAAAAATTGTAAATATCTCAGATGGAAAAAAGGGAATAAGGAAAAGTTTCTTACTAAAAGCAGGATTTCAGCTAAGATTTTAAGGAAGCCAGGGAAACCAAGATGTAGAGATGAGAAGGGAAAGAAACTAAGGCTTGGGCAAGGAGAACCATAATTTATATAATAATAGCAATATTGTAATAAAAAATAAACTTTGATAGTCTTCATAACTCTAAATAGCACAAAGACCAACCATGATTCCCAGGAGACTGATTCCAAAACAGTTCCTGACATAGAGATAATGGATTTTTGAAACAGAATTTATATAAATACATATGTGTACATATATAAAATATGTTCTTGTGTTTTGCTTAATTATGCATTGTTATACAAGAGTTTTGTTTTTCTTTTTTAATAATAGGGATGAGTGGGATAGAAACTAAAATAGTTTTTCATTAGATGTTTTATTTGCTCCCATTATAATCATATCTTCAATGCTAACCAATTGTTGAAAACAATTCACTGCCTTGGAGTTGGGGATGAAAAGACTCATGGGAGATTTGGGGTAAAGAGATTGAAGTCAATCAGTCAATGAGAATTTATTAAGGGTTTTACTATGTGTCAGGATTTGTGCAAACTACTGATAATAAAAAGAAAAGTCAAAAAAATTATCCTCACTCTTGAGTTCACAGTCTAATGGGGGAGACAGCACACAACTATGTACGTAAACATTTATAAATCCTGTAAATGGAAGGCAATTCAGGATAGAAGGGACTAGCAACAAAAGGGAACTGAGAACATTCTCTTGCAGAATGTGTCTAAGGTAGTCAGGGAAAGAAGAACTCAAAGTGAAAAGGGAAAACATAACCAGCTTGGGAGTCTGGATCATAAAAACTTGGAGAAGGGAGATTGATTATATTGTATGAAAAACAGCAAGGAGCTATCTATGGTTGACTTAAGTAGGCCAGTGTATCTAAAGTGTAAAACTGGAAAGGCAAAAGGGGACCAGGTTGTAAAAGGCTTTAAATGACAGAGGATTCTGCATTTGATGCTGGAGATAATAGAAAACCACTAGAATTTATTTAGTTGGAGAAGTGAAGAGATGGGTTAGATCTGTACTTTAGGCAAATTACTTTGGCAGCTGAGTGGAGGATGGATTAGAATGGGGAGAGATTTGAGGCAGGGAAACCAATTTTAAGGCCATTGCAATAATCCAGGCTTAAGGTCATGAGGATCTGTCATTTTGGCTATCATACAGATCTGATTTTGGCTGTCCTTAGAAGTTGAACTGAGTCGTGAACAAATTTAAAATTGTTCTTGCTATGGTTAAAAATCAGTAAAAAAGGGAGACTGATTGTCCAACTTGTTAGATGAAGACTTAAGGATTATGTTCACATTAGTCTTGAGCTTTAAGGTGTCAAAGATAATAGGGAACTTGTAATTCAGAGGATTTGAAGATTTGGGAGTCCAATATTTGTTCTATATTCATGATATTTTCTAGGTCCTTGCCCTCTTAGGCTAGGCTATGGAGTTGGTACTGAATAGGAGTTATACTGACCCTAGGGGACTAATTCACCAAGGGGCAACTCAGATGCCCTATCAGAACTTTTCATTGTCTTGTTATACCTGATGCCCACAAACTCAGGAGCCTTATGTTTTGTGTCACAAGCCTAGAGGAGAATCAGTCTTTCTTATTCTGATTCCTTGCTCTTCTCATCATTTCTAGATCCTCCTTTCATTATCAACATTCTTCATCTTCTCCTTTAAGTCTAACTTCACCCATATTTATCATCCCATACAGATCCTTATGGTCATAGTATAACACAAATGTCTTCCTTTCTGGAATCTTTGAATTGCCATATTTTTAGAAGCCTAAAGCTTGGGTCTTCCTCCTTTGCCAAAGAGTATGGTATCTGACTTACATTCTTCCACTCTGGCCCTATTTCTGCCCTCATCTTGATATTTCAATATGCATTTTTGGAGTCTTTTTTTTGGAGTCTACCCTTAATAAAATTTCTATCTAGTTATTTAACCTGAAGGCCTATGTTCTATATTTTTATTCCATTACTCACAGGTGAAGTCATATCTTAGATCCCACCACACTGCCCAATTATACTCTCTCTCTATTCTTGAACTTTTGAAATTCTCCTTCTGAGAGTCCCACGTGATAGTTTCATCCCTTTTTCTGTATCTCTATACCTAAACTTATTTTTTGTCCTCACAAAAACCTCCAGTTCCTCTATTTCTCTTTGTTCTGCCAATTCATCATCATCCCTTTTTAGTTTCTTTTTCTTATCTCCAAAGTCTTGAACCTTCATTTCACCAATACAACTTTGTACTATTTTGTATCTTTGATTCCTTTGTCTTCATAAAATGCTCTTAGCTTACCATAATTACACTCTACTAATTTTCATTCCTGGATGACCCCCACTATCTACCTTTTTCTACTCTGAACTAACTGTTGGAGAAAGTCATTCAACTCTGCCATCTGGATCCATTATAAGTTCATATTAGTCATCTAAGCAAAAAGTAGTCTCTCTTTGTCAAAAACAATCCCATTCCTCTTGTACCCTTGCCTCTCGTCCCTCTCAGGTTTTCTTCCCATTCCCTTCTCATCTTCAATCTCTAGTCTTCTATTGACTCCTTCCCTAATGTCTGTAAACATTACATAGGACCACTGAAAGAACCGTGGGGAAAATCCATTTCAACGTCTTCATTTTCTGCATCTGTATCCCTTTTTAAAATCCTGTAACCCAGGAATTCCTTTTAAGTTAAATCTTTTTAAAAGTCCAGCTCCTAGAAAGTTGTGTACTCTCAGTGCTTCCTCATCTTCACTAACCCATTTTTCATCCTTTTATAATCAGGTTTATAATGAAATTGCTCTTTTCAAGCTTTATAGTATTCTCTTAATTGACAAATTCAATGACCTCTATATTTCTCATCTCTTTTGATTTGTTCTAAATCTTTGACTATTTTTGGCTGCCTGTCACATTCTCTGTGATCCTGCTACACTGGACTACTTCTTGTTCCTTGTATTCTACCTTTGGTCTTCAAATATTTGCACTTTGTTCCTCATTCCTAAAATGCTCTCATTCCCCTTCTCACCTCTGGACCCCGACTTCCTTGGCTTCCTTCAAAACTGAACTCAATCCTACCTTCTACAGTAAGCCTCTCCTGATCTCCTCCCCACATCCTCTACTCCACACAACACACTCTCCCAAATAAAAATCCCTTCCTTGAGATTACCTTCCATTTACATAATTCATATTTTGTGTATTTATATATTGTATTCCCCATTAGAATGTAAGCTCCTTAAGAACAGGGACCATGCTTTACCCTTTCTTTGTATCCCCATAGTTAAAAGAGAGCCTAACACACTATTAAGTAGTTAATAAATTCTTGGTAACTGACTGGTTGTTCAAAAGTAGCCCTACTGGGGGCAGTTAGGTGACTCAGAAGATAGAGAACCAGGTCTAGGGATAGGAGGTCCTGGATTCACACCTGATCTCAGATACTTCCTAGCTGTATGACCCTGGGCAAGTCTTTTAACCCCATTGCCTAGCCCTTACCATTCTTCTGTCTTGGAATCAATACATAGCATTGATTCTAACATGGGCATTAAGGGTTTTAAAATTAATTGACTAATTTTTAAGTGATTCAATTGTCTCTAGGATAAAATGCCAACTGACTGGATCTCAAGGCCCATCACAATCAGATTTCTAACTTTCTTGACTCATTTTATGTTATACACCTACATTCTAGTGTAGTAGACAAGTTGTCTCCCATTCCTGAAAACTATATACTCCTCATTTCTGCCTCAGTTCCCTTAACTTCCTTCAACATAAACTCATGTCACAACTTCTATGAGGTATTCAGGATTTTCTTTTTTCTCACTTTTAAATTTTTCTCCTATGTGTCTTATAAACAGTAGCACTGTAAAGTCCTCTATAAGCTCCTTAAAGATAGGGACTTTTTTTGTCTTCATATCTCATTGAACTGTGGAGGGACTTAATAAATTTTTTAATTGAATTGGAGAGGTGACCATAGTCCTGAGGGCCAGTCTTCAACTTTATATTTACAGAAATTTAATTTTGTCAGTTCAGGAAACAGTGGTGAATTCCTATGTTACTGAGTCATAGTAATTCATGCCAGAAATGATTGATTTATAAACCAGATTTTGGAATTATTAAATTTTAAGAAATATATCTTACAAGCATGACACAGTACCCAAGCCAGCAGGTCAGGACACTCTCTCTAGAGTAGATAATCTCCTTGAGGACAAGATTGATATGAGATTATATCTTGAAGGAAGATAAGAACACTGTGAGGAAGAGATGAAGAAGGAGCATACTCTAAGCACTGAGGACAGCTTGTACAAGTCGGGGTGAGTCCAGAGAACTGGGATATAGAAAGACAAATTTGGAGAATAGTCCATGAATAGCTCCAAGGAAAACAGATCATTCCGTTTTCAGTTACATCTTTGAAACTGGCAAACTTTTTTTTTTTTAAATGAGGGCTTCATTTGTCGTTTTGATGATTTTCTGTGCTTAAGAAAGTGATGGAGAAAATGTTAATGATAAACAAATAAATATTTTGTTTATATCAATATATTATATGTTATTTCAAATATTATTTATGAGTATAAATCAAATAATGAATAAAGACAATAATAATAGAAACTTTAATGGTAATAATGAAACTTGGGATGCACAGAATGCTTTCAGGTATAGACTTAGAAAAGCCTTAGTCTTGTTTAACAAAGTAATACAAAAAAGTCAAAAGATACTTATGAAATACTACTCTGTAAAAGTCACTGTGCTAGGTGCTGAAGATTCAAAGACCAAAAAAAGAAAAAGCAAAATATTTCCTACCCTAAAGGAGTTGACAGTCTACTAGTAAAATATTTTTATTGACTATCTCTTTAAAAGTAGATATTTCTGCAGATAGCTTGTTTTATCTATTATATATTGATTCTTACTCCCTGCAATTTAGTAACATGGCATTTTCTGATTTTATATCCATAATTCTATTTGGACCACACATGTCAACATGTACACAAACTGCCACAATAAGTTTCTTCTGTCCTAACCAAACCAAATGTTTTGAATTATCTATTTTTATGCAGATGTCAGTCTATTTTTTCCCAGTACAATTACTTACCTCTTGAAAAGAAACCCACAAGCACAATTTTTCAGAAGACTAAATTTAGAGAAAGAGGAGTCTTAGGACCATCAAGACCAACCTCTTTATTTTATAGCTGAGGAAACTGAGGCATAGAGGAGACATGTACCTTGCCCACGATCATATGAGTAAGACTGTATCTGAAGCCAGACTTGTACCTAGATTTTCCTGAATCCAAGTTCACTACACTATCCACTGATTCTAAAACACTATACTGAATCATTATTTTTTAAACATTATTTTATTTGGTCATTTCCAAACCTTATTCATTGGAAACAAAAATCATTTTCTTTTCCTCCTCCCCACCCCCTCCTACCACCTCTCCCATAGCCGGTGCATGATTTGTAAAATTTATTTTGGGAAAGGAAATAGGATATGGAAAATGGGGATAAATGGGAGGTTTGTATGGGGTATGGAGGAGTTAAGGGGAGAGAGGGTATATAGCTTGGTGAGGCAAGTGAGGGAGATGCCCCCTGCTGAGAGGAAACAGCAGGGGTCCAATGAGGTCTGTTTGTCTTTGAATGACTGAAACTGAAGTTCAGCTCCCTCTATAACCAGAAATGGTAGTCCTCTTATCTGACTGCGAATTCAAATAATATAAAGTTTAATGAACCAGTTTGGATTGGGGTTTTTTCTCAGCTTCAGACCTGAGACCAGGGCCCAGAAGCTGGCGGAGGGTTCTCCCATTCCCTTCTACTCTATATCAGTCCAGTTTTGTCTTTTTAGAATCTTAGCAGCAGACAGAAAGCAAACAAGAACAGTTCTAACCTTCAGAAGAGATTGGACTTGAATCTTCAGGCTGAACCAAGAAAGAGGCACACCACACCAGACTGGGCTGACAAGCTCCTTCCTCCTCCAACACCAGGAAGCAAGTCCCACAGGGCAGGAAGGAAGTGCTAGTCACAAGACCCAACTGCCACTCCCAGTTGGCCCCTTCCCCCACAAACTGTCAGTCTTGTTTCCTTTCCACAGATTCCACTGGGTATCACATGTGTTCTTAACTCAAACCCATTTCTGTGTTCTTGGTATTTGCTCTAGAGTGTTCATTTAGAGTCTCTCCTCAGTCATATCCCCTCAACCCCTGTAGTCAAGCAGTTGCTTTTCTTCGATGTTTTTACTCCCACAGTTTATCCTCTGCTTGTGGATGGTGTTTTTTAGATCCCTGCAGATTGTTCAGGGACATTGCATTGACACTAATGGAGAAGTCCATTACCTTCAATTGTACCACAGTGTATCAGTCTTTGTATATAATGATTTCCTGGTTCTGCTCCTTTCACTCTGCATCACTTCCTGGAGGTTGTTCCAGGCTCCATGGAATTCCTCCACTTTATTATTCCTTTTAGCACAATAGTATTCCATCACCAACATATACCACAATTTGTTCAGCCATTCCCCAATTGAAGGACATCCCCTCATTTTCCAATTTTTGGCCACCACGAAGAGTGCAGCTATGAATATTCTTGTACGTGTCTTTTTCCTTATTATCTCTTTGGGGTACAAACCCAGTAGTGCTATGGCTGGATCAAAGGGCAGACAGTCTTCTAATGCCCTATGGGCATAGTTCCAAATTGCCCTCCAGAATGGTTGGATCAATTCACAACTCCACCAGCAATGAATTAGTGTCCCTACTTTGCCACATCCTCTCCAGCATTCATTACTTTCCATAGCTGTCATGTTAGCCAATCTGCTAGGTGTCAGGTGATACCTCAGAGTTGTTTTGATTTGCATCTCTCTGATTATAAGAGATTTAGAACACTTTTTCATGTGCTTATTAATAGTTTTGATTTCTTTGGCTGAGAACTGCCTGTTCATGTTCCTTGCCCATTTATCAATTGGAGAATGGCTTGATTTTTTGTACAATTGATTTAGCTCATTGTAAATTTGAGTAATTAAACCTTTGTCAGAGGTTTTTATGAAGATTTCTTCCCAATTTGTTGCTTTCCTTCTGATTTTAGTTACATTGGTTTTGTTTGTACAAAAACTTTTTAATTTTACGTATTCCAAATTATTTATTTTGCATTTTGTGACTCTTTCTAAGTCTTGCTTGGTTTTAAAATCTTTCCCTTCCCAAAGGTCTGACATGTATACTCTTTTGTGTTCACCTAATTTTCTTATAGTTTCCTTTATGTTCAAGTCAATCACCCATTTTGAATTTATCTTGGTGTAGGGTGTGAGGTGTTGATCTAAACCTAATCTTTCCCACACTGTCCTCCAATTTTCCCAGCATTTTTTATGAAATAGTGTATTTTTATCCCAAAAGCTGGGTTCTCTGGGTTTATCGTATACTGTCCTGCTGAGGTCACTTACCCCAAGTCTATTCCACTGCTCCTCCCTTCTGTCTCTTAGCCAGTACCAAATTGTTTTGATGACCGCTTCTTTATAATATAGTCTGAGATCTGGGACTGCAAGACCCCCTTCCTTTGTATTTTTTTTAATTGTTTCCCTGGATATTCTTGATCCTTTGTTCTTCCAAATGAACTTTGTTATGGTTTTTTCTAAATCAGTAAAAAAAAAAATTTGGAAGTTCAATGGGTATGGCACTAAATAGATAAATGAGTTTTGGTAGAATGGTCATTTTTATTGTATTGGCTCGTCCTACCCATGAGCAGTTAATGTTCTTCCAATTGTTCAAGTCTAGTTTTAGTTGTGTAGAGAGTGTTTTGTAGTTGTGTTCATATAGTTCCTGTGTTTGTTTCGGGAGATAGATTCCTAAGTATCTTATTTTGTCTAAGGTGATTTTGAATGGGATTTCTCTTTCTATTTCTTGCTGCTGAGCTGTGTTGGAAATATGTAGAAATGCTGATGACTTATGTGGGTTTATTTTGTATCCTGCAACTTTGCTAAAGTTGTTGATTACTTCGATTAGCTTTTTGGTTGAATCTCTAAGATTCTTTAAGTAGACCATCATGTCATCTGCAAAGAGTGATAACTTGGTCTCCTCCTTGCCTATTTTAATGCCTTCAATTTCTTTTTCTTCTCTAATTGCTACTGCTAGTGTTTCTAGCACAATGTCAAATAATAGAGGTGATAATGGGCATCCTTGTTCATTATTTTTAATACAAAAATATGCAACATCTCAACAAAATTAAATACTTTAGGAAAACAATTTGAACTCAGGCAAAATTCATCTAATTGATCTGATCTATTCACAACTAGGTAATTTTCTATATACTTAGAAATTGGTTTCTTTATTCTAAAATTACAGCATATGATGATAAGGAATCTATTAAGGTCTTTATCATTCAGTCTTGCTGGTTTCATCTCTCCAACATAACCTTTACTCTTTCACCAAAGTCAAAAGTCACTTATTTTTGGTGTTGGTAGTAATTAAAATGTTTGTCATCATTAACTTTTCCATTAAACTTTGAATAATTGAGATCATTGTGATTTTCTGTGCCTTATCTTTGATTCTTTCCTATTTTCTAGGGCAGTGATGACTAACTTTTTAAAGACCATGTGCCATGCTCTGTCCTCCTCCTGAGTATTAGGTACACCCTTCTCCCTCCCTTACCCCACATAGGGGAGAGGTGAGTGAAGTTAGGAATGTCCTCAACAAGTGTATAGAGGGGAGAGGAGTGGCCCAAGTGCTCTGCTTCCCTCCAATTCTGCCGACTGTGAGCTGCCTACCTTACCTACTAGGCACTCCCATTGGGCTACTAGGTAGAGGGGCAGGGATGTGAAAAAATGTGATCAAGTACAGGAAAAGGGGGGAGGGAAATAGCTCTGCCCAAGTCCTTCTGCCTTTCTAGTAACAAATTCTAGTGGGAGGAGGGAGAGGGATGGCATCTATGCCCACAGGGAGCTCTCTGCATGCCATCTTTGGCACACATGACATAGGTTTGCCATCATGGCTGTAGGATCTTAACTGTTATTGTTGTTGACCATTCATGTCTGACTCTTTATGTCCCCATTCGGGGTTTTCTTGGCAGAGAGTCTCATCATATTCTTCTCCATCTCGTTTTTTATAGATGAGGAACTGAGGTAAATAGTGATTTGTCCAGGGTCACATAGCCTGTGTTTGAGACCATATTTGAACTCAGGAAGATGAGTTTTCCTGACTTGAACCCCAACACTCTATCCACTATTTCCTAGGCCATAAACTAGAAATTCGCTAAATGTGACAGAGCTTCTGAGATATAACAGAAGACACATCCTAACCATTATGAAATTGCACCAGGAAATCAATTCCCACTTGTTGACCCAGTAGTGTTAGTAAGGGAAAAGCAAACCCCAGGAGAAGGGTTTAATGGGAACAAGACTTTCAAGATGGGGCCAAGTCAGAGAGCCATTCAAATTCTTTCCTACATTTATTGCCTATATCTCATTCTCCACATTAACTATTGTATTGGGCTCTCTATCCCTTCCAGAATAAGGCCAGATACATTTCTGTTTAGCATCCAAAGTTCTTTATAACATTTCCTCCCCTACCTTTCCAGTCTTCTTATATCTTACACACTTACTCTACAATCCAATGATGCCAGGTCCCTTCTTGTTCCTCAAATAAGACATTCCAACTCTTATATGTGGGCATTCCCTCTGGCCTGGAATGCTGCCCCTTTCCTCATCTTTGCCTCCTGGCTTCCTTCAAGTTCCAGATAAAATCCTACCTTCTACAAGAAGCTTTTCTAGATCCTCTTTAATTTTTGTAGCTTCCTTCTATTGCTTATTTTCAATTTATCTAATGTAGAACTTGTTTTTATCTTCTTCATTATACCATGAACTCTTTAAGAGCAGGAATTGTCTAAGTTGCTTTGTATCTCTAGTGCTTACCACAATGCCTGATATTTCTTTCTTCCTTCCAAATGGTTCCCTCTCTTGGCTTTTCAAAATTCATAAGAAGGGTTCAATTTCCCTAATCCAAAATGAAAGAATGAAAGAATAAACTGCAGGGGAAAGAACTAAAGCCTTTATGTGCAGAACTAATTTCAGCCTCAAATTAGGGAAAGGCCTGAAGTCTCTACCCTTATAGCATGTTCTTATCTGACACTAGGAAGAAATAAATGGAATAAAAGAAGTCAAACTAAGAGAAAAAGGGAGAGACAGACACAGAGAGACAGAAAGACACAGGATCCAGAGAGAGCAAGAGAGAGAGAGAAGAGAAAATACAAAGAAGGAGAAAGGAAAAGAAAGAGAAGGAGAGAAGAAGGAAGAGAAAGAGGGGGTAAGAAAAAAGGGAAGAAAGGGAGGGAACAAGAAAGAAAGGGGGAAGGAGGAAGGAGGAAAGATTGAGCAGGGGAGAGAATTTGATTTTTTGAATACATACTCCCCACCACAGAGCTAATCAAAAAGGCTCCTTACCACATGGTTAGTAGACCCAAACAGTTACAGAATGTCTCCATATGTTCCAAAGTCTAAGTCTTTTTCATTGCATACTATCTTCCAGAAACATAATCATTAGCATCTTTTACAAGTGAAACTACAGATTTAATACGCACATACTCAAAAGTATTTGGTTTATTGGCATGTCCAGTTACAGTATTCTAAACCTTTTTCTTCTTTCCTTAAGCTCCAATCAAATGACTTCAAACCTCCTATAGGCTTCAATGAAAAGTCTGAAACCATCCAGTGGAAGCTTCCATCTTCATGCTTCAAAATTGATCAACATCTTTATTTAGCTTCTCTTTTTTCTGTCCTGACCAAAAACAATGGGCACATCCTTATCTTTTACAGAGATCATCCCTCCAAACACAAACACCAAACCAAAATCAAAGTATTTCTTTTTAGCCTACATTATTTTTTACCCATTCTGTCAGTCACCCTTCTAGCTGTATATTCCCTCATCACCAGGCCTCAGGGTCACCATTTTGTTGGTTTTCCAGTTTTTCTAACCACTCTTTCCTCTTACTAACTACTTAAAGACTGAATTCTCCTTCATTCTATTCTTGGGCCTTTTTCTCCTCTTTGTCAAATATCATGAAAACTTCTTTTTAAAATACTGTCCATCATCCAGTGTCTCTGGTCTCTCTCCAACAAAGACTTGTTCTTTTGCTATCTTCTCATGCTAAGTCAGGGCCCCCTGGATTATTCTTCTACCACTATTTTTCATCCAGGAGGAAGCTGCTTACTTCCTGGCATCTTTAAATATCCCCATTGAATAATTAATCCCTCTTTCCTTCAGCTCCTTGGATGAGACTAAGCCCTCTTCTAGACAAAAGAATAATACTCCTTAGTCTCTCTACCTCCCATCCCCACAGGGTCCTCCATCTCCTGACACAGTGGAATGACAGGGCTTTGGTCTCCCAAATGTTACATTCTTCCTTTACAACTTTTCAGCAAAAGCGCAGATAGCAGTAGCACACTGCTTCACTTAGAAGTTCTTATCTGAGAAATATATCCTTGCAGCCTTTAACTCTCAACAAACTTTTTGGTCAGAGGGTAAGTTTCAGTTTCAACACAATGCGTACATTGAATGGTCCCTGACAGTTATCTCTGCAGGTAACCATTAGATAATGCTTATGTTAATACTTGTGATGCGCCACCTGCCAGGGTGCTCTTGGTCTTAGAGAAAATGTCTAATAAATAATAAAACAGAAATAAAATAGGCTAAAACCAGCCCTCAGATATGGATATAAATATATGCATAGGTGTGTGTATTTATATATATATACATATATATATGCCTTTACTGCTGGCTTTCATGGGAGGGGAGCTAGAGGTGATAATAGTCTTAAAACAAGCTGGAAATATTATAATATTCTTTTGAATGTCACTTTTAAAACTCAGAAAAATGATACAATCTGATGAATACTTCAATGGAATGGCTTTGCATTCATTGTCCATCAAAGTGGGCATGCCCTCCCCTGCTATTGCTATAACAATAATAATAATAACAGCTAGTATTTATAGAGGACTTTAAAGTTCACAATTTATTAATATCTCATTTGAGCCTCATAACCATCTTAGGAAGTGCTATTATTAGGATCTCAATTTTATAGATGAAGAAACTGAATCAAAAAGAAGTTAAGTGATTTACCCAGGCTCACACAACTAGTATCTGAGACAGGATTAAAAATCAGATCTTCCTGGTTGGAGGGAAAGTGCATCCCCCAATACCTTGCCTCTACTGTGACTAATGCCGTTTCTGCTCTTCCACAGAAGCCCCCCACAATTCTGGAGACCTTCCTCTAAGCCCTTTTTTATATTCTAACATTTTTTTTACTAGTTTTACATTCTAACATTTTACATACTAACATTTGTTAGTACTCAGTCCAACCATCATCCCTTGACTTGTGTCACTCCGTTGTTCAATACACTCTGATTACTCCCTATTACCTCTAGGATCAAACAAAACCTTTTCTGATTGGCAATGAAAGTCCTTCATAAACTGGTTCCAAACTCTATCTAGACTTATTCTATGATTCATTAATCCTCACTATACAGTGCAAACTGTCCTTGCTCTTCCTTACACTTGTCACTCATCCTTCTGACCCTGTATTCTTACCCTGGATGTCTCTAGAAGGCACTTCCTCCTCTTATAAGCATAGAACCTTCCACCTCTGATAAGCTCAGCTAGGTCATCAGTTTCTATATGAGGTCCTTCCTGATCCCTTTTCTAGCTTCAAGATTGAGCAAAAATATCAATCATGAGGAAACCATATAGATTAGATTAGACCACAGAATGCACAGTAGTTATGTAGCTCTATGATCTGTTGTGCCATAAACCTTCCCCTATACTTCTGGCTCCAGGAAGGTCTCTCATTCATCATTCAAATTATTCATCTCACTCCAACTGAATCTTTCTTTCACCACTTCTCCATCCTCTTCTCTCTGCCAATCCAAAGCCTTGACTCTCTACTAAGAAATAGAATATAGCATCTTAGGGCTAACCTTTAAAGAATGCTCAAATTCACCTGGGGTAGAGATGTTCCATATATATATTGTGTGTATATTTATATGTATATGTGTTGCTCACCCACCAAGCAAGGTTCTTAAGAGAATGTACTATTTCATTTTTCTCTTTGTAACACCCTGAATAAAGCATAATGCCTGGCCCATAGAAGAGTAGGCACTTAATAAATGTTGGTTGACTATGCAATAAAAGATTTCATACATAAATATGTATAAAAATTCTTTGAATATACCCACTGGTATCTCTTGCCAAAGGTGAATCCTTTAAGAGTTCATCACCATTTTAACTTTAGATCTAATATTTTTGGCCACAGTCACCCCTAGAGTGACATCTAATTGGAAGTACCCACACCTAAAAAATTACATGTTCTTGAAGTATTAAAATACATCTAACTTATAATATGATATATATTACATAGTCATTAATATAACTGTCATATCACTTGCTTGTTTGCTTTTACATGATAATTTTTATGAAAATAGGTTGGTGTTTTTCTAATTGTACAAGGAAAAAAACTGATGCCTAAAGTTTAGGTTGATTGATTGACCTAGGGCAGTGATGGTGAACCTTTTAGAGACCAAGTGCCCAGAATACCATCCTCACACCACATGTGAGTCTCCCCCTTACTCCAGATAGGGGAGGAAGGAAGCACTCCCACTGGGCTTCTGAGCAGAGGGGGGAAGGTCATGTGAGAAATGCCCTTAGGCACAATGGAGAGGGGAAGGGGAGGAAGCACTCCCATTGGTCTGCTGGGCAAAGGGGTGTGTGATGTGAGAAATGTCCTCAGGTGCATGTAGAGGGGGGAGGGGAGCAGCCCCCTTCAGCACACTCTAACATACATGCCATAGGTTTGCCAACATGGATCTAGGGTAATTTTATTTCTGTTGGGGGAAAAGAAAGAAAGAGAAAAACATTTTAGAAACATGTCTTTCTTAGAAGAGTTGCATCAGCATAGGACATAGCATGTAGTGGGTACTTAATAAATTCTTCTTGGTTGATTGATTATCATGGGATAACTTTTGTTGTGCTTTTGGTAGTTTCTAATTAAGTCTAGTGAGTATTGAGACAGGTAAAATAATTTGCTGATACTCAGAGATGCTTCAAGAGTATTATGTGTGTCAAAACAGACAATTTATCCCCTACCATCTAGTTCAAAGTGTCAGATACAACATAGTAAATTTTTTGTAAGTGTAACTAAAATCCTACAAATAAAATTAAAGCCTAGAAAATGTCAGTAGTGCTTGAGAAAATGTATTTAACAGTAACTCTGTCTTTTTTTAATAACATAAAAGCTCATTTTGTACTCACATAAAAAAATAAAATCTGATCATTTGAAGGATTTATTTTAAAGAAATGACATGCTTTAAACAAAAATATAGAGACACACGCAGAGCAGAGCTGTAGGCTGCATCTAATTTGATTCAATCTATCCAGAATAGGTAGAGATGAAGTCATTTGTAAATGAGAAAAGAGTCTCATGAGCAAAGAGCATTTTGCCATGTCCCTAGATCTCATTGCACCAATTCTTCTCCAATTTCAGAACTATTTTTTCCTCCTATATTTCTTTGGTAGTTTTGTTCCAATGCAGTCGGTTCCTGGGCTACTAAAAGAAAAAGGGGAAAGGAAAGCCACTGTCTATAGAAATTAGACATTTTCTTCTCTTGTAATCTTACCCCAAAAAAATCATGGAGAAAAGTAAAGAAATGTTTTTGTTGAAATCATAGAGCTTGGAATCATAGAAATTTCAGATCTCTAACAGTCTTTAGAAGACAGGTACTCATAGATCATAGATCTAGAGCTGGAAGGGAGCTTAGAGGTTATCTAGTCCAGCTCTTCATTTCCTGGATAATGAAAATGAGTTCCAAAGAGAGTAATTGACTTTCACTAGGTCTTGCAACTAGTTTGTGGTTGTTACTTGGGCTTAATCTCACATCATTCAGCCCTCACCTCTACCTCCTAGGTCAGTGTTGGTGAAGTATTGGCAGGAGCGTCCAGTCAGCTTAGGGGGTGTGGGGGTGCTGCTCTGTTCCTCCTCTTCCCAGTGTCCAAGGACATTTTTGCATGCCCCCCACCTCTGTCCAGTTGCCCATATGAGCATGTGTTCTCTCTGCTCTCTGGAGTAAAGCAGGGGGCTCACAGCCAGCTTGAAGTTGCCTTTTGGGCACCTGGTCCTGAAAACCTTTGCCTAGGTTCCTTTTAGACAACTCAAATCCTCCCTCTTATTTATTGGGAGACTTTCCCCAGTGCTCTCCTGTCCTTTCCTCCTTATCCACATGCTAATACCTTCCCTTTGAGTTCACCTTTCATTTACACTACATTTGCATAGTTACTTATATATTGTTTCTGCAGTTAGAATGCAAGCTCCTTGAAGATAGGCCAAATATTTTTGCCTTTCTTTGCATCCCTAGCACTTAGCATAGTATTTGACATACTTAAGTACCTTAAGATTGTTTGTTGACTGATAATTCTAAATAATGATAAAGTCTAGGTCCAGGTTGGGGCTAGACCTCTTTTTCTTTCAGGGGATGATCTCCATCTCTAAAAATGTATTTAGATGGAATTTAGAAAGAGATTTTTTATGTATAATTGTTTTCCATTATCTCCTTTATTGTTTAATATTGTACTAAAAATGCTAGCTTAAACAATAAGATTGAAGGAATTAAAGTAGGCAATAAGGAAACTAAATCACCATTCTTTGCAGATGGTATGATGGTATACTAAAGAATCCTAGAGATAACTAAATCCTAGAGATAACTAAAATATTATTGAAATATTCAATGACTTTAGCAAAGTTGCAGGATACAAAATAAACGCATGTAAATAAATCATCAGTATCTCTATTACCAACAAAGTTCAACAGCAAGCAAAAGAGAAATCTCATTTACAATACCATTAAACATAAAAGACCTGAGAATCTACTTGCCAAGACAAACACAGGAATTATATGATTACAATTACAACACTTTTCACAAAATAAAAAAATAATTAGAAAAAATACTAACTTCCATTTACTCAGTGTTATATCAATCCAATTACCAGAAAATTAATCTATAGATTTGGGGGGAGTTGACAGAATTGATAAGGAAGAACAGACAGTGAAGAATATCAAAGGAATGTTTTTATGTCAAAGAAAGTGACCTACCAGTACCAGATCTCAAACTGTACTATAAAGCACTAATCTTCAAAACAGTCTGGTACTATCTAAGAAATAGATTAAATAAGGGGGCAGCTGGGTAGCTCAGTGGATTGAGAACCAGGCCTAGAGGGAGGTCCTAGGTTCAAATCTGGCCTCAGATACTTCCCAGCTGTGTGACCCTGGGCAAGTCACTTGACCCCTGTTGCCTAGCCCTTACCACTCTTCTGCTTTATTGGCTCCAAGACAGAAGGTAAGGGTTTAAAAAAAATTTTTTTTAAAGAAATAGATTAGATATACAATATACAGGTTATGATTTCAGCAGCCTAGTGTTTGAAAACCTCAAAGACCCCAGCTTTTGGAATAAGAACTTGACAATCTGGGAAAACTGGAACACAGTATGGCAAAAACTAAGTATAGATCAATATCTCACACCCTATACCAAGATAAGGTCAAAATGGGTAGATTATTTAGACATAAAGGGTGAAATCATAGGTAAATTAGAGGAACATAGAATAGTTTACCTGTCAGATCTATGGAGAAGGGAAGAATTTATGACCAAACAAGCAAACAAGCATTATAGAATATAAAATGAATAATTTTGATTATATTAAATTTTAAAATATTATAATAAATTAAATTAAAGCTAAACTAAATATTTTTGTATAGATAAAGCCAATGTAATCAAGATTTGAAGGGAAACAACAAACTGGGAAGAAAAATTTATAGCAAATTTCTCTGATAAAGGTCTAATTTCTCAAACTCATAGAGAATAAAGTCAAATGTATAATGTAAGTCATTTTCCAATTGACAAATGGTCAAAGGATATAAACATTCAGTTTTCAAAAGAAATCAAAGCTATAAATAACCATATCATATGCAAAAGTTTCCCAAATTACTCTTAATTAGGGAAATGCAAATTAAAACAACTCTGAGGTGCCACCTCATATCTGTCAGATTGACCAGTATAGCAGTAAAAGAAAATTATAAATGTTGGAGGGGATATGGCAGAATTGGGATACTTATGCATTATTGAAACTATGCCCAAAGAGCTATAAAACTGCATACCTGTTGATCCAGTAATGCCACTACTGGCTCTGTATCTCAAAGAAATCATAAAAAACGGGAAAGAACCTACTTGTACAAAAATATTTATAGCAGCTTTTTTTGTGGTGAGAAAGAATTGGAAATTCAGAGGATGTCCATCAATTGGGGACCGAGCTTGTGGTATATGTTGGTGATGACACATGATTGAGCTATTAGAAATGATGAACAGGATGATTTCATAAAAAAGCTGGAAAGATCTAAATGAACTGATGCAAAGCAAAATAAGCAGAACTAGGAGAATGTTGTACACAGTAACAGCAATGTTGTATGATGATTAATTGTGAAAGACTTAGCTACTCTCAGCAATACCATGATCCAGGACAATTCTGAAGGATTTATGACAAAGAATTTATCTGTCTCCAGAGAAAAAAATTATTAGAATCAGATGCAGATAAAAGCATACCATTTGCCACATTGGTTTATTTATTCTTTTATTTGGGGGAGGGGAGTTGGTTTTATATGAGTATTCTCTTACAACAATGACCTAAAATACAGAAGTATGTGTCATATGATAATACCTGTACAACCCTGTTCAAGTTACTTACCATCTCTAAGAAGTAGAGAGGAAAAGAGGGAGGGAGAAAATCTGGATATCATAATTAAAGGAAACTCATGTTGAAAATTGTTATTACATGTGATTTGGAAAATAAAATACCCTTGAAAAAATGTCTTTAATTTCCCAAACATATGTGTGTGTGTTGTCCAAAAGGGGCACAGTTAACATGTTGGAGTCCTTACTCTTAATCTCATGAAATTTTGTGGATACCAGTGGAGTAGAAAGGCCATAGAGCAGCCATCCCTTGATCTTACAACACTGGGTTGACTCAAGTACATATTGTGTGCCTGACACCGTTCTGTGTAGATTAGTGATACAAGGAAAGGAAAAAATAGTCTCAGGCTTCAAAAAAGAATTACATTATAATGGAAGTCAAAGAGACAAATAAAATCTTAGACAAGCTAGATATGATAGATATATAGAAAAAATTAATAGGAATTGAAAAAAATATGCCTCTTCTCTGCAATAAATGGTGTCATTATAAAAATTAACTGCATAAGACTGAAAATTTTATAATTAAATTTAGGAAAGTAGAAATATTAAATGCATCCTTTTCAGAACATAATACAATAAAATTATATTTAATGAGGAATCATAGAAACAGAATAAAAAATAATTGGAGACAATGACAATTTTAAAATTAGTAAGTTGAAGAACAAATCATAGAAACAATAAGTATTTTAAAGAGAATGATAATAATGAGACAACATACCAAAACCTATGTGATATTGCAAAAGTAGTAATTAGAGGAAATTTTATTTCTCTAAATGCTTATATAAATAAAACAGAGAAAGAATTATATCAATAAATTGGGTATATAACTTTTAAAAATTAGAAAAGAACACATTAGAAATCTTCAAATAAATGTCAAATTGGACATTCTAAAAATTAAAGTTGAAATTTAAAAAATTAAATTTAAGGGAACAATTAAATTATTTAATGAAACTAAGAGTTCATTTTATGAAAATAGGAACAAAATAGATAAACACTTAAAAACATGTTAACTAATGTTCATCTGTTTTGTTATTTTATTAATTTAATAATTTATTTTTATCTTATTTAATTTATTTAAAAGAATTTAATTTATTAAAAAGAGAAGAAAATCCAATCACTAGTATCAAAAATTAAAAGGATGAATTTGCCACAAATGAAGATGAAATCAAAGCAATTATTAGAATCTATTTTCCCCAATCATATGCTAACAAATTTAATAATTTGAGTGAAATTATGAAAAGTGAAATGAGTAGAACCAAGAGAACATTACATACAACATATAAATATTGTTTGAAGAATGACTTGTATATGTGCACCTCCAGACAAAGAACTAATTTTAAAAAAAAGCAAGAAATTGTTTTACATACAAAAATATATTTTAATCAAGTGTGGAAAGGGAAGGAAGAGGAAGGAGTTACTGAGAATTTTAATGTAACAAACTAATAAATAAATTTTTAATGTACATGAATAGGTATAAATAAGATACATAAAGAGCATGCTCAACACAACCTTAAAAGAGAAGGCATTACTAGCTGGTGAAACCAAGAAAGGCATCCTGAAGAAGGTGTCATTTACTTTGAGTTCTGAAGGAAGCTAGATCTAAAGGCAGAAGTCAGGAATGAGAACTCTTCAGGCCTGGTCGATGGCCAGTGCAAAGGTATGGAGATAACAGAATATGTGAAAAACAGCAAATAAGCCAGTGAGTTTGGACTGTTGAAGAAAAAACTATGAAAAGAAGACTGGAAATACAGGAAAGGAACTGTTTGAGAAGAGCCTTAAACATTAAACTAGGAAACCTATATTTGATTCTAGAGGTAATAAGGAGCCAGTAGAATTTAGGGAGTCTATATGTGGGGCATAAGGTTTAGGGGAAGTAGGTGACTTAATCAGACCTGTACTTTAGGAACATCACTTTTCTGCTGTCCCTCTATATTTTCTCTGACTAAAACTCTGCTTCACTGTCCTTAGTTGGTTCCACTACTCTAAAAATTGTTTTGAGTTGTTTGGGGGGCTGAGGTTGTTGTTGTTTGGAAATGAATTGGGAGAGCTTGGAGTATTCTTCATCCTGTCATCTTGGCTATCAGAAATAAGTAATCTCTAGGAAAACACTTTTGGCAGAAAACAGGAAGGATTGGAGTGGGAAAGCTTGTAGCAGAGACACCAAATCACAATAGTCCTAAAGTTGAGTGGTGTATTTTTGTGTAGAAAAATGAGTAAGGGATACTCTATAAGTAAAAATATTAAAACTTAACAAGTGATTAGGTATGTAGGATAAGCAAGAAAGGGAAGTTGAGGATCACACTGACAGGATGAAGACATATTGACAGTAGTAAGGAAATTCATAAGTAGGGTGGGTTTGAGAGAAAACATAATCCGTTCTGTTTTAGATATGTGGAATTTGACATGTCTGTAGAACATATAGTTCAAAATGCACAAAAGACAATTGAATTTTGTAATACAGAACTAGAATTCAGGATGCGATTAAGCCTAGATATATAGATCCAGGAATACTTGCATAGAGATAGTAATTGAATCTGAAAGAGCTGATATAATTATCATCATTGGTAACCTTGGAGAGGAGAGAACAGTTTTAGTTGAATGATGAGGTCAGAAGGCAGATTACAGCAGGTTGAGAAGGGAGTGAGAGTGAGAGAATAAGGATTCTAGTAGCTGAGGTCTTTGTCTTTGTCAAATCCTAGACTGCCAGCTATATTTGCTTTCATTTTGTATGTTGTAAACCTAATCTGTTCCATTGATCAATCTTTCTATTTCTAATCCAGTACCAAAAATTGTTCTGAGAATTACTGCTTTGCAATATAATTTGGAAATTGGGTTTTACTAGAACACTTTGCTCCATGATTTTTGTTTTTTGCATTATTTCCCCTGAGATTTTTTACTTTTGTGCTTCCATATGAATGTCATTGATATTTTTTCTAGGTCTAGGTATTAGAACGGGAAAGGTCTTATACATCTAAAATATTTATATTAGCACTTTTCATGGTAAAAGACTGTAAACTAAAGGAGTACTTATAAAAAGAATAGTTGAAGATACTGTGATATATGGTGTAAAGGAATACTATTGTGATGAAAGAAATAAGGAAAAGACAGTTTCAAAGAAACTTGGAAAGACTCCTGTGAATTGATACATAGTGAAGTTAGAAGAACCAGAAGAACAAATAAGCAATTGTGAAAAACCTAAGAACCTAGTCAAATAAATGCTCAATCATGATTACAGAGGATTGATAAAGAAATGTTGTCTGCTTCTTGACAAAGAGAACTTGACTAATATGCAAAATAAGAAAGGCATTTGATAACAGTCAATGTGAAAATGTTTGTTTGACCATGCTTACAGTATCAGTTCTATTCTTTTTCAGCGAGTAAAGGGAGGGGGGTGGGGTATGAATTCTTAACAATTTACTATATTAATTTTTTAAGGATTAGGAAGACTTAGATGTATTTGTAGTAGGCAGCAAGGAAGGAATCAGGAGACAAAGAGAAGGTCAGAAATAGGGAGACTAATAGTGGGAGAAACTTGATGGAGAAGAGAGGAAAGAATGGTGCATATAGAGAAGTTGGCTACAGCAAAAAGAGGGGCTACTTCTTGATCAGAGACTGAAATAAAGAAAGATATAGTCAAAGAAAAATTCAGGAGAATGTGGAATGAGGAGGAGAGATATATCAATTTTGAATGCCATTAATTTGTGTAGTGTGAGATGAAGTACTCAGTGGAAGATAGGGGAAAGAATTATGTGGGAGGATTAAGAAAAACTCTGAAGAAGCTACTTTGGTGAATAGGAGAGATAAACCTTCTATTCCTCAGTTCTTTCCCAATTTTCCTCATCCCTGCGATACTGGCAATACTGTCTTCATCATTATAACCCTTGTCCCTTTATCCTATCAGTAATAACATTTTGCTAAGCTTCATCTTTGGATTATTCTCATTATCTACTGCCTTTTCTTTTATTCACATGTTGCTGACCAAACTGTGGAAAATCATGGAATCATGTTAATTTCCACTACAATTTTATGCTACATAATCTCAGGTGGGCTCTTTTTGCAGTAAGGCAATTGGCTTATTCCTCTATATTTGATTCACTACGCCATTCACCACAGAGAACATTTTAAATATTTTTACCTGTTTTCAAACCTCCCAAATGGGACAAGAAAACTCAATTAAAAAAAAAAGATAACCTAGATAGTGATTTTTAAACTACATTTTTCCAAGCTTTTCAGAAAAGTCTCAAGATCTCCTGCCTGCAGCCATCCGCTTTGGACTTTCTTGATTCAATATCGCTCACCTGGTCCCAGCCCTTCTGGCCCAGATCTCAATCACCTGATCACAACCTGATCAAATGACCCCAGAAAACTCTAGCCTCAGAGCAGATTGCTCATCGCCCCAGACCAGGACTCATTTCCACCAGCTGGTAAAAAATGGGGGTGATTCTCCTTAGGCTACAATTAGCCTCCACGTGGCAAGGGGCAGGAGATAGCAGAGGGGGAGAAAAGAGGAGAAGGTAGAGACTTTTCCAAACAGGAACTTACAAGCATGACTACTTTAAAAGAATATCTTTTGACTGCATTGATCCTTTTATTCATATCACCTGAGAGTCAGGGGAAAAATTCAACTCCCTACAATTCTTTGGCAAAATTTGAGATTCCTAAAATCCACCTTTACTATGGGGGGAGGGAGCAACTCAGTGGCTCAGTGAATTGAGAACCAGGTCTAGAGATGGGAGATCCTTGGTTCAAATCTGGCCTCAGACACTTCCCAGCTATGTGGCCCTGGGCAGGTCATTTAACCCCCATTGCCTACCCCTTACCAATCTTCTGCCTTCTGACAATAGGCATCTAAATAAATAATTAAAAAAAAAAACAAGGAACTTTAAAGAGACTGGAGGTTATATTTTTAAGGCATTTCAGACTCTGTGTTTTATCTCTATTTTATTGCATTTTGCTGATTGTTTTGTTTAAGCTTTAACTTTGTGATTTAAAGTTCATATATTACTGCATTCAATACTATTCTGTTACACTGAATCAGTTTAATGTACTGTGTTTTAACTACTGTTAAATTCTTTTGCTTTACCCCTATAACTATACTGAACAAACATTATTGAGTAGGCCCATATTTTTGACTTTGTAAATTGTCACATAGAGCATAGATGGACTCCATCAGAAAATTGCTATAACAACCTTTGGAAAATTTAATGAGCTAAATATCTCAAATTGATTTTAAGGGTTCTTTAGACATGATTTTTAGAATTTTTCTTAACAATATCTGGTCATTTTACCTGCCCCTAACAGGAGGTAAGGCCCATTTTAGTAGCTGAAGTGAAATACAATTATAATCCCAACTCCTACATTTATAAAAATGTGAATGGAAGCTGGGAAGTTAATCCCAAGGCATTGTACCCCTAGAAGCCTCCCAAAAAAGGGGGAAGCATCTCTCATTTATAACTCTTCAGCTCACTACTTTACTTCCACCAGAATGATATCTAGATTTCTTGATGATGTTCTAGACCCAAAATAAGTTTTACTTTGTTTAAAAATATGTTTACCAAGGTTGAAAGATTTGTTACATTTGTAAAAATTGTGACAAATATCCATCAGTTCATAGGCTTTAAAAAATGCCATATAGCAACTTATTTGAAATATGATAGTGGGTTTGTTTGTTATTGTAATTAACTGGACTATTAAGAATTTTGGGGACATATTTGTACTACTCTTCTTTATTTAAAAAAAAAACTGTTAGCTTGTAAAATTCATTTGCTTGTACTCACAATGGATCATGGCCAGATATGAAGAGGAAATGGATCTCATTTTTGGTGAGAATGCCTCATATTCTATATTTTCTTAGCTAACACAGTGTGTCAATGATTACAAACTATATTTTTGAATTTTTAAAACTCTTTCATTATATTTTTCTTGCATGTGCAATATACTATTTCAGTCTTTTATTTTTTCTCTCCTTTTTATATTTGAAGCACATGTCACCAGCATTAATATTTTCTTTAACTTTTTTGATTTTTCAGTAATATAAGTTTAACATACATTTGCTAATGCATGCCCCAAAAGCTTGAGACTATAAAATTGATGCCACTAATTGTTTTAAAAAAAAAGATTATGGAACTTTGCTTAATAATTCTGTCTGATTCTAGGACAAGATATTCAAAAGAGCCATTGCACAGGGCCAAAGAAACCAATCCAGGATGGATTGATGTACTTCTAAGCCAATACAAAGAACTTGAACCTAGTGTGAAGGCTCAAGGTTGAGACACTTAACATACGTTTAGATGTAGGCCTTCCTTGTATCCACACTCTTTGTGAAAATACTTATAGACGAGAATCCCAAACTTGGCTCCTTACCTGACTCCTATAATCTAGTCCCTTTTCTGTCTTTCATGGTGTGGCAAACTTTCTGTAGTCCTGGCTACTGACTGGGTAAATGCAACATTGCTTAGATCATTTTAATTGGGCCCTGATTCAATGACCTGTTACAGATTTAATTTTCCTTTACTTCGAATTTTTACACATAAGACTTTAATAGTCTATATTTTCATCCAGAAATTTTCTTTTTTATTTGGATTTTTCTGATGCCTTTTTAATTTCTCTTGCCAATTGATTCATATACCTCATAACTCAGCCATGCATCCCTAAGTGGTCCTGTGTTTTTCAATCACTCTCTTCAAGGGAGGAATGTAAAAATATTACTATTTTAAATTGCAAAGTTTAAATTCCTTTTGAGAAGAATTTTAGGTTAAGAAACATGATACCTCTCTAATCCAGAAACTGAACTGTTTGGAGAAGACACCATGAAGATGCCTTCAGACCACAAGCTGCACGGGAAGATCAAGAATGAACTTTGGGTATGATTGATTGAACATTTATTTGTATCTATACTTTCATGCCAAAGGGGACTGCCCCCTAACTGGTTTGCTTTTTTTTTTTTGGTCAATGCATCTAGCAATTATTGGTTTTGTTCTTTTTTCCTCTTATCTTCAAATTATTGTAATCTTTAAGTTGATTATGTTTTCATGATCCTTTTAGGGAAACTCTTCCCAATAGGATCAAATGGGGAGGATGTAAAATGGAAATTTGAACCCCAGACTTCAATTCCCAGAAGTCCTTGGTAGTTCCCAGAACCTATAATATCACCCTGAGTTCTCACCTGAGTGAGAGAACACAATTTGTATTTAAACTGACTGTATCGCCTACTTCGCCTTCTCCCTTCTAAGCATACACATCTCTCAAGATGTAGTAAGTGAAATTGAATGGGCTTTTCAGCCCTCCTAGATACATGCTTTTCTTATTTTGTGTTTTCTTTAATTCTTAATTCTAATAATCTTTAATAAACTTCATAAAATACAATATTTTTGGTAGAGAAACTAATTTTAATTGTTACAATACCATCCCATCTCCTACCCTCTCACCTAAGAGCCTTGCCTCATACTTCATAGAAACATTGGAGACCATTAACCAAAATCTTTCTTCTGGCTTCCTTCTTACCTTATATCATCAGATGTTTTCTCTCCTCCAGTATCTCCTCTCTTGCTGAAGAGGTGGCCCTTCAAAGAAAAACCCTCTACATATGCCTTGATCCTATCCCCCCCTATCTTCTCCAGAAGACTGCCTCCACACTCATCTCCACTATCTCACTAATCTTCAGTCTATCCTTATCTATAATCTGCTTCCTTGATGCCTACAAAAACAGCCACTTTTTCTCCTATATCCTTTAAGAAACCCTCAATTGATCTGACTGTGCCTGCTAACTATTATCCTATATCCTTTCTCCCTTTCATGTCTTAACTACTGAGAAAATCATTTTAATTCGGTGTCTCCACTCTCTTTTAAATCCTCTACACTCTGGCTTCTGACTTTAACATTAAATAGAAATAGATCTCTCCAGAGTTAATTTCTCATCTCTCTTGACCTTTCTGAGATCTATGACATTGCCAATCACTCTCTTCTCTTTCCTCTCCAGATTTTATGACAATGATGTCTTCTGGTCCTCCTACTACTTGTAAAACCTCTCTTTAATCTACTTTACTTCATCTTCATCCATGTAACTCCCATAACTCTGGGTGCTCCACAAAGTTCTATCTTGGACTCTCTTCTCTTCTCCAGCTATACTATCTCTTGCTTAGTTGGGATTAATTACAATCTCTATTATTCTCAGACCTAATTATGCAGCTCTTAAGCTCAAGTCTCACATTACCAACTGTCTTTTGGATATCAGAGATGGGATATGCTACAGTAGAAATTTCAAATTCAAAATGTCCAAAACAGAAATAATTACCTTTTCCCTAAAACCTTCTCGCCTTCTGAGTTTACCTAATACTGTCAAAAGCACTTCCATCCTTCCATTTACCAGACCTACAACCTTGATACCATCATTAGTTCATCTACACTTACTCTTCATACTCAATATATATCCCAGTCTTATTGTCTCTACCCTCAAAACATATCTCATATATGTCCCCATTTGTCTGCTCACAAGGGCCCTGGTTTAGACCCTCATTGCTTCATACCTCAACTACTACAATTACCTTCTAATCAATTCCCCTTGCTTCAATCCATTCTTAATTCTGCTGCCAAAATGGTTTCTTAAGTCTAGGACTAACAATGTCACTCTCTCGAGCCAGTGGCACCATATTACTTCCAGAATAAGATAAAACCTCTTTGTCTAGCATTTAAAACCATTCACAACCTTGTCCCTTCCTTCTTTTTTAATGTTCTTACACTCTACTCCCCTCTATATACTTTAAAATTCAGTGACATGGACCTTCTTGTTGCTCTAAGCATACAGCACTTCATCTTTGTACTTTGTGCCTTTTCATTGGCTATCTTCCTTCATGCCTATTCTATTCTCATTTAAATTTATAGTATAATATTTAGATCTATAACTAATAAAAAAAAATTCTTATGTGATTAGATGTCCTCATTTTACAGATGAAAAACTGAAGCCCGCCCCAAAGAAGTCAAGGGACTTGCCCAAGGTCACAGAAGTATCATATATCATAGTCATAATGTGAATTCAAATCTTCTGGTACCAAAGGCAATGTTTCCTCTGTTGTATCATGATGCCTCTCATTCAAAAGTGGAGATGGAATTAGTTGCATGAAGCTTCCTAGAGGCATTAGTAGTTAGGCCAATTTTGAAGGATAGGACATTTCTTAAAGAAGCCAAACATGAGAGGAATTAGGACCTTCAAGCTACTTCCCAGGAATTTCTCAGTATCTGGAGTCTATTTAGAGGGAATATGGAGCCATAAGAGAATGGCTTATGACTCTACTTTAGTGGTCCTCTGAAGCATGCAGACAGAAGGGGATAATTATGAGTCCCTGGAAACCAAGCAGAGATCACACAAGGCTCAGGGGTCACACTGTTTCTCATTTACTTCTAAACGTTTAAACAATTGTTGCATGTTCTCTTACAACCATTTGGCAAATATGAGCTCTTAACCACAGTTAATGGATTAAATTTTAGCCAAAGAGAAATCATGTAGTGACTGAAAAGTGAGGGAGGGGATTGGTTTTGTCTCCAATACACAGAAATGAAGTTTTCAAGGAAAACCCTATAAGTCTTATTCTGTGAAACTTGTCCTGCCCTAACTGTAGGGTAGCTCTCTGCTTATTTAAGTCATCTGCTGTACTTAAGTGTCCTTCCCCTCAACCTGCAGTGTAAGGATAGAGATCACAGAAAAGAACTACATCACATTAATGGTCCTTTGTTGCTCTGACTTTTCTTAAAAGAGAAATAACAGGAAAGAGGAAAAACCTTCATGCCCAAATAGGGATTTGACTGGAGGCAGAAAAGAGCCTGCTCTTAAGTTCTCTTATTTTGATCCTCAGTCATGGCTAGGAAACTTCATAATTGTTCACTAGAGGTATTCAACATCTTCAACTTTAAACTCAAACCAACATTGGAAAAAATAATCAAACATTTCATAGAGAGGAGGGGTTTACACATTAACTTTATTTTCATTCTACTCTATTTTCTGTTTAGAAAGGAGAACACCATTTCCCTGAAACTGAGACAAGAATATTCAGACTAAGCATATCAAGTTGCTCAAAATAATTTCAAAACTTCAAATTCCTTATTTCTGGTACTACCAACATAAGCACAATGAAATAGAATATCAAAGCAATTTTTGTATGTTATCCAAAAGAGAGAAAAGAAATAATTCAAGAGAAAATAAGTATGATGTCTTAACTTGTTACCCAAAATAATCATCTACCTTGATCAGACTTTGTATAGTTTTCATATCTAGTGTTTTGATTACTTCCAGTTTGAGTAATAGTATGTACACTTCTTGAGTATAACCAACAGATAAAATGATGTTTAAAAAATCTATATAAAACCATATACTCCTTAGTGCCTTTAGTCCCCTTTTCTACCATTCTTCTAGCATTACCACAAATGAAAAATAAAGACCTCACAAGACCAATGGAAATATTGTATTTTTCTTTGTTTTATGTGTTGTCATTAATCACTTAGGGACTATCCACCTAGTGATGAACCTCCCTATACCTGGCTAAGCTAGTCATTGAAAAAAAGACATAGTCTTTTCCAGAATCATACTCAAGGTGTTTCTGGTATGATAAATGCTGCTACAGTTTATAACTCCACTGGAATAGTCTTTAAGAATCAAGGTTATTACCATACCATGGAATTTTTTTAAAGAGTGAGAAAAAAAAGCAACAAAAATTAATCAAAACGAAAAAGATAGGGACTATTCAGTTGGGATGAATAAAAAAGTCTAGCTCACAGACAAAACAAAGTACCAGCAAGCTCAGGGGGCCAAATAATTAAGGCATAAATAAATTTTTTCTTGTTTCTGAATGACAAAAAAAACATAGTATTTATTAAGCTCCTTTTAGATACATCTAGGTCCCAATTACTACAAATAATAAATCCCTATGAAGTGGTGTTATGCTTTAAATATTCATTATTTGAAGTTATAATAATGTAAAATATGATAATTGGTTCCAGCCCAATAGATAGAGCAGTATGAATTTGAATAATGTGACTATTTCAGAGGGATTCATTATTCACACTAATCAGGACCTAGTTGTAACTGAAGTGTCCTAGGCACTGGGGATAGAAATGTTAAAATGAGACAGACCCTGCTGAAAGGGGAACTCATTCTAATGAAGCCATAAAACACATTCATAAGAAAGTTATGGATATTTTCAAATATGTTCAAATTGTTTTCAGTATGATGGAGAAGGAGAAAAGCGATCATTCCCAATAATTCCCTTATGCCATGTTATATTAGCCCTCATCACACTTCTTTTTAGTTTGGAGGTCCTCATTCCTCAGAGAAGATTACCTGATAGGTATTTTTTGATTCATATGACCCTACACTCCCCAGCACCAGATATCTCTAGGATAGGTTAACAAACTATGCCATTTGATCAGAATGGAGTTATCAATCTTTGCCAAAAAAAACCTCTTCCACCAGCCTGCTGTCCTCCATGCCTATCCAAATTGAATGAGCATTAGTCACTCTTTTGAAGCAAACAAAGCCAAGAACACTGTTTCCAGAAATAAATTGTAAAAATAAACATACTCATTCAAAAGCACTATGTGTGATGAAAATAGGAGCTGATTGTTCATTCTCTATCTCACTCATATTAACAATATGGCTTACCAGATTAGGTAGTTGTCATCTGTGGAAGGCACAGAAATGTAAGATGATCTAGTCTCAATTTGGATGACAAAGGAAAGAAAAAAGAAATTCTCATAATACCCAACAAGTGTTAAGGGACCAAATGGGCACCTTATGGGTGCCAGGATAAACATTCAACATTGGGGCTCCTGGAGAAAAGTCTCTGAAAATGAGAATTAAAAGAGACAATGTAATGGTGAGCATCTATTTAAATGTTGGAGGGCATTAAAATAGAGGAAGATAGTCACAATAAAGTGTCCAATATTGCCTAAAGTGAGCCTTTCATTCTGGTTTTCAGAAACAAACCTATAAACTGTTTTTAGGAGGTGGGGCACAGAACTGGGGAGGGAGGCATAATTTAAATCTCAAAGCATAATTTTTAGAGGACACAATTTTGATACCCAGAGTCCTTAGAAAAAAGGAGTTTTGAAAGTACAAGGAAATAAGGACTTTTTACTATGAGAAGATTTATTCCCTTATTAAATTTTCTCTTGGCAGAAGCAGCATGGTTCAATCTTTGCATGCCTGCACTCTGTGCTCACTGGAGGTAATCTGGAAGCTACTTCTCAGATTACATCATGTTGCCAAGTGCAGACTCCACTCATTAGTGTGCTTTTCAACCAAAATCTTGCATCCTTTGCCAGATCCAAATCAGCTTAAAGAGAAAGCTTCTAAAAACTAAGGCGATGAAATAATTGCTTCTGGAAACCACAAAATTTAATTTGATTATAAAATCCACATATATTAATGGAAATATTCATAAACCAGGTATAATACATTTAATCAGTATTGTTGAGAGAAAATTATATTCCTGAAAAATAAATATTATAATTCCATGAAACAGTCTTTATACTTATCTGCAAAGTATTTTACTATAACATGATGAACACCTAGAAAGGAACGAAGAGCAAAACTATAGAATATATCTATATTGCAGTTCTATTCTGTGCTTGGTAACCAAAATGTAAAATTCCAGATAGAATTCAAATGGCCATTTGCTATGGAAAAGTCATGATGGCTAGAACTGATCTCAAAAAGGCCAAAAATAAATAATATATGATAAATATATATATATATATATGTATGATAAACAATTTTAATTTATGATGGTGGCAGGAGTACCTCACCAATGAAATTGCCAAACTTTTGAAGTATTAATAGAAATATGATCATTATATTTATCATAGTGGACATAGAAGAAATCTATTTACAATATAAATGTCCATTTTTGTTTTTTGTTTTTTTGTTTTTTTGTTTTTTTTTTTTTGCTTTGGGTGGGGGGATAGTATATGAAAGGAAAGACGAGAAAATAATTTTGTTTAGTCCTGATCTTTTTGTAAGGCTCCCTCCAGGCTCTTAAGGAAAACAAGAAAAGTGAATTATCTTACATAAATTATACTCATTATATTTTGGATCACAAGGGGGCAGTGTTTCCTTTTTTAAAAGTCCCTTTGTTGTTTCACTAGAGCAATCCATGGCAGTAATGGTAGAAGCAACATCGTTAGATGACTTGTCAAGATTAATATAATTTAGTAACTGTGTCAACAACAATTCACAAAGTCTGAAGAAAAATAGGGTACTCTGTCATGTTTCTTGAAGAAGCCCTACAGCAAGTAGCTCATTTATTGTCACGAATATACCAGGTCTACCAACCAAAACAGAAGGAATGCATATTTAGCTGTTAACCCAGTTTTCTAATTAATTAGCTTTATTACTGATGTAGGGTTAGGACAATTCATGGTTATCTTAAAACTGCAGCTGCAGGATCATTCCAACTAAGCGTGAGAGAAGTCGGACATAAGTGATCCTTCATTTAGGTTCAATTTTGCCACCTACAAATAGAAAATACAAAATTGTTGTTAAAAGGCTATCATAGAAGAGAATCATGCATAAATTTACACAAGTTTAATTGACCTGGCCATACTCGGCTAGCAAGATTCATAAGCTGTTCAAAGCTAAGCTTACAAGGAGACAAAATAAAACACCATTTGTGTGGTGTGCTTTTAGGATTCCAGGCTGGCATAATGTTAAAAAAATTTTTTTAACTTCCTCACTAAAACCAAAAATTCACATTTATGGATTTTATTCCTTTCATTCTATATGCCACATTGCTCTTCCATAAGTTTTTCAGTCATGTTTGACTCTTTGTGAGCCAATTTGGGGTTTTCTTGGCAAAGATACTGGAGTGGTTTGGCATCTCCTCCTCCAGCTCCTTTTTCAGATGAGGAAAATGAGGCAATCAAGGTTAAGTGATTTGCCAAGGGTCAGCTAGTGTCCGAGACCAGATTTTTAAGTACTAGTTAGCATCTGAGTCCAGATTTGAACTGGGAAACATGAGATTTCCTGATTCTAGGAGTAATATTATCCACTGTAGCACATCGCTACCTAATACAATTAAAAAACTATGCTAATATTAGTCCTTTACTTTTTGGTATGAATCCATTTCATATATTTTCCAGAATTCAGGGAGAATGGGCTTGTGAACCTAAGAGAGAAAGGACTGGATACCCTGTATACTTCTTTAAAAGAGGATAAAAATCTCTAGAATTGGAAGAGTGACTACATTGAAAATAAATCACTCATTTAGTAATTTTGCACAGAACTGGCTGAGTCTTCCGTTGGATTTATACCATATGACAGTTTCAAGATAAGGCTTTCAAGAACATAAATGAAATATGATGTACTTTAAAGAATACCTGAATTGTGATCTTTTTTCAGCAGCATTCTAATATCTTGAAAATTTGTATAACACTCAGAGTTCTATGGAAAATGTAATTATTTTTAAAGTGTCTCTACATTCAGAATATCAGTTCAGTATTAAATTACTTTAACTTCATATTTATTATATATGGAAGCATTTAAGGACATTTTAATAATACCATCTAATTTTCTTTTAGTTTACAAAACATTGTTTCTATTAATTGAAGGAAACATAGCCTTTTCTTAATCTATTTTCTAAACCATATTTTTTTTTAATCTTTTGAGGTTTGAAATATGGCATCAATTAATTTGTTACATTCATTTATGTTTGTAGACCATAATCAAAGACTTATTTGAAAATTAAGACTATTATTCCTTATTTAGAATGTACTATTTTTGTTACATTTATTTTTAGTTTTATATAACATAATATAATATATAACATAATAATATAATACATGTGATTTGTTATAAGTGTATAAAAAATTATAATGAATATGCTTATCCAAGAGAAACAAATTATCACATTTGTTATATCCAAAAAAGTCTCATTCTTTTTTAATATATATCCACTTCTAAATATAATGAATGAAGTGTATAGTGTATATCAATTCTGTGTACACACACATACACACACACTCACCCAAAACAAAAACCTATTTCCAGATTTTCAGACTGAACTAAAACACAGGCTACAAGTTAAAAGAGGAAAGGGGAGGTCCATAGATATTATATTTCAACTAAAATGTAACTGCGTTGAGTAAATTTTGTTTGTTTCCCTGATCCCTTGTGAAAAAAAAAAAAAACATCTTCTCTGTTTATAGTTTGGGATTTAGGATTTCACCTTGAGGCAGAAGTGCACAATTATCTCCTCCTTAAATAAGATTGGTTTCTGGCTTTTTCCCTCCCTTTTCTATCTTGCTGATATTGGAACCATAAATAAATCCTAACTTATTTGGTAACCAGAATTTTATGTTATAGACTTCTTTAGGACAGAGACTGTCTCTTCTCTATTCTCCTAACATTCAGCAACATGGAATCCAATTCCATAGCTAAGGGAGAGCTAGGTGGTATAGTGGATCTCCTCATGTATGAACTGTGTGAAATTGGGCAAGTCACTTAACTTATGTTTGCCTCAGTTCCCTTATCTGCAAAATGGGATGATAGCACCCATCTCCCAGAGTTGTCATGAGGATCAAATGAAATAATATTTGAATATCTCTTAGCACAATGTCTGACACATAGGAGGTGTTATATAAAATGTTAAATAAAATTAGTATTACTGACATTCATATAATCATTAATATTTGTTATATTATTATGTTTTATTTATTATATAATGCACATGTAATATTATCAGCCTTCACAGGAAATTTGTTTTGTTTTGATGAAAATGAGGACTAAAAATACCCTGAGAAGCTTAAGCAAATATTAATAAATTGCAACTCAACTTATTAATCTAAGAGGAAAAGCATGAGTGAACAAAAGTTCACTAAGAACTTATTATGTTACAGGAACTGTGAGTTGGAGATACAAACACAAAAATGAGTCAATTCATGCCCTGAGGATTATACTTTCTAATAGGGACAGGCAATACATATAAAGGAAAAAGAGGTCAAGGAAGAGTTTTGCTCTGAGGAGTCCTAGAAATCATGAGCCTTGTCATTGTCATGCCCTTTCTTATAATCAAGGTAGGATTGCTTAGATTACTGTCTCCAGAGCAAGAGGCATAGAAGGGTGTGTGAGTGAGGGAGTTATCTGAGCCAAGGAGATATCCATGGCAAATAATCCCTGGTTTTCTGATAGTTGGAGAATGAGAACTGTGGTCTGAGGCCAGATGACTATCACAGGTTAAGCGAATTTTCAATCATTCAGCCACTTAGGATAGCTCATCCCAGGGTGTACCAAATCTGGCCAGAAAGTCAAAATTTGAGACCAACTAGATATAATGTGCAAAGTTATCAAAGGAAGGAAATATGGAAGGACTGCACTCCTTTAAATATTCTGATAGGGTGCAAATCCATCAAGAATGGAAACTGCATGTATTTCAATATATTCACAATCTGTATTAGACCGTTGGTATGGAAGGGGTGTTTTTAAATGGGTATGACACTAAAATATTAGTCCAAATTTAACAGTGCTCTCGCATGACCTACAAATATGTCCTCAAATATGCAAGCCTTATGGATGCCGACTGGCAATTAGACTAGTAAGTTGTTCTTAGGAAGTTCATATGCCAAGGAGGAGGAAAGATGAAAGAGAATCTAGTGCTATTACTGAACAAAGTAGCTTTACCATGTTAGAACAATAAGAACAATCAAAAAATAGTTTTGATTGATTCTTGGTTTAACCTAATGTTGAAAAATATCAGTAAAGGTTTATCTGGGCAGGAATAATCAATTTTAATAAACCTCCAAAGGTCATTTTTTTAAATTATCATAATGAAGTTTCTTATACTAACATATTTTATGGCTTTTTTTAAGTAGATGTATTGTGCCCTTTGTAGTTGAAAATAATGCTATTATTTATAGATGTGGTTAAAGGAATGGATCTGTATTGAGCAGGCTTTTCCCTATTACTCTGCATATTAGATTGGCATTACAGGGGCATGAAATTGGTGTCTCTGTGTTATTATTTTAGTTTTATTGATGCAATTTAAATTTTATAAGTAAATGTTATTGATGTCCCTTGACATCAAGTTATTGTCATTTCTTCTATCACATTCTCCAAACAGAATCCTATATTATGACAAAGAAGATCAATTAAGCAAAGGCATCCTATATAGAGACTGTCTGGCAGTATGTACAATATTTTTGTAGCAATCCCATATCACTCTGTAATGAAGTAGTAGGCATGCTTCATTATTTCTTCTCTAGACTTTTTCTGTTTATTGGCTCTTGTTTGTCTGTTTTCATTATACAGGATTCATCTTTTTAGTTTACCTTTTCATTTGTAATTTTTGCATGTATTGTCTTCTCCTGGTCCTGTTTGTTTTACACTACTACAGTTTATAAAATTATTTATGTTTTGACAAATCCTTCATACTTTTAATTTCTCATGAAATAAAAATATTATTTACATTGATATGTCATATTTTCAGTTCCTTCTCAATCCCTACCATCCTTCTCTAGTTCATTCCTACTACAAGAATGATATTATAATTAATTTAGTCTATATTGAACCTTTGTCTCTGACTTCTTTAGGATTCATGCATAGTAGTGGGATTTCTGGGTCAAAGGAAAATCTAATCACTTTTCTTGTATAATTCCAAGAAGAAATTCTGAATGATAGAATCACTTGCCAGATGTGCCAACAATATATCAATGTGTTTCCTTTCTATAGATTGAATAATTTTTCACTTTTGCCAATGAATTTGGAATAAGGTTAAAACTTTGTTATACTAGATGTTTCTCTTATCACTAATGATTTGTAGCTTCAGCTTGAAAGATGGCAGGATATGGTGGCTACAGAGCTAGCTTTAGATCCAAGACCTGGCTTCAAATCATGCTTTTGGCACAAGACTGTGTAATAATGAATAGGTCACGTAACCTCTCAGTGCTTTAGGCAACTCTCTAAGATTAAAGAGTATCAAAATATATCTACTTTTTTAAAAATCATACATGTTAATAAAAGAAATTTTATAACTATATTTCAAAATTAGCCATTGAAGTTTATTAGAATCATTATTCCTGCCCAGACATATTTTTACTACCAGTCTTCAGTATTGTTGTTTTTCACATGTTTTTCAGTTGTGACTGACTCTTCATGACCTCATTTAGGGTTCTCTTAGCAAAGATGCTTGAAATGGTTTGCCATTGCCTTCCTTAGGTGAGGAACTAAAATCAACAGGGTTAAGTGGCTTGTCTAGAGTCACGTAGCTAGTAAGTATTTGAGATCAGATTTGAACTCATGCAGAGAAGTATTCCTAACTTCAGACCCAGCACCCTAAGCATTGCACTACTTAATCGCCTTTATTTTTCAATATTAGATTAACCCAAGAATTAAGAAATCAGTGTAAAAGACTAATTGCAGAAAAGGGACCCATCTTTTTGTAGAAGGAGTCTTTTCATTCTCTGGAGCAATAAAATCAAATAAATAACAAAAAAAGCAAATAAAAAGCAAAAAAAAACCCTCTGGAGTTCTCTGGAGCAATAAAATCAAAGGCTAGATCTTATTTTCATTTATAGCTTGAAACTCTTTTGAAGAGATATATTTTTGATATGAGGTATGACTTTTTGTGTCATATGCTTTTCGAATTTCCCTATATCTTTAGGGATCAGACTTTTATATATGGTATTTGATACAAATTTTTTTTTACTGTTTCTCTTCTCCTTTTAAAATGTTCATTGATTTTACCCATGCATAAAAAGTTTAATTATATTATTCAAATTGTCTTTTTTTTTATTTTGTGTGAAGTCTTGAGAGATCCTAGGAATCATCTGCTTCTGCCACAGAATTATCTCTCCTAGTTGCCTACCCTGGTAACTTAAATTGAGATAGTCATTCCTTTGGGTTTGTAAGCAAAAGCAAGAACCATGATTTCCTTCATGGCTCCCTCTGATTTGGAGCACATAGCTAAACAAATAATGTACTATCTTTGCCTCTTATTTTTTTTAATTTCTTGTAGAATTTTTATATAATGACTATTATATACACTGAGAGCTACTTTTGACTGCGACTGTAATGGGCCCAAGATTCTAAGTATATTCAATAGATATTTATAAAGCACCTACAACATGTGACAAAAATGAAACTGACAGTACCCTCAAGAATCTTAAATTCTAATAGGTGGAATACAACATGCATACAAATAAGCAAAAAAAAAACCAGCAAAATAAATACAAAGTAATTGGAGGAGGGTAAAGGAACACTAACACCTAGAGGAATCAGGAAATATCTCTCATAGGAGGTAGCACCTGAGCTAAGTCTTGAAGAAAAGGATTCCAAAAAGTGAAGGTGAGAGGAGAGAGCACTGTAGATTAATGCAACAGTTTGTGCAAAAGATACAGAAGATGGAAAGTCATGTACAGAAAAATAAATGGTAACCAGGACAGCTTGAAATGAAGAGTACATGAAAATTTGCAATAAGCCCATCAGCTTCTTGACCCCTAAGGAATCCAGTTTAACATGATAGAGAGCAAAGTCCATTCTGATTTTGTTTTTATTTTTTAATCTGAGTCTCCCTAGTGCAGTACTGGCAATGAAATGGCTACTCACGATCCAGACTCCACTGAAGATCATCAGCATAAAACTTTTGTTCCCACCCAGCCTGTTGTCTCCTTATGAAACTTGATGACCATATATATACATGATAGATTTCAAAATGGAAATTTGATTGACTCTAGCGCTACTCCAACTAAGAACTCCTGAACTCAGTTGATCTACTAGCCTCAGTCTCCCCTCAGAGCAGGGATTGCATTCATGAGCCACCACTTCTGCCTAACGTCCATTCTTTGGAAACAAAAATAGATCTCCACTCCCTGTACCTTAGATCTGCTTGCTACTAGATGCCAATTGAGACATTCCTCCTGAATTCTTCTCTGACACTCATCAGGGGCAGTAAAATGGATCCATTGTGAACAAGACCAAAAATAAGCCTAGACTGGGATAAATTTGAATTATGTGTAGCAATAAAACTATGTTCACAGAAGAAGGAAACTGTTGAACATTATTAATGTATATGAATGGATATCTATGGACTCTCTTGACTAACAGAAAATAGTAGAATCTCCATTTTTCCTTCAAATAGGGAGTTATTTCACCCAATCAACCAGCTCCTTTCACAAGGAGCATGAAGATCTTGGAAAGCACAAAATTGTTTCTTTGACGGTCTCAGAACTAAGAGAGAATGTCTGGTGCTGTTCTTACATGTACTTAATAGCTACCAATAATCCACAGCAAGGCAGGCAGCCTGCTTGTTGCTTTAAGTGCCTTTCATCTGCAGGAAATCCTTCCTTCTAGATCATGTCACATCGAAGCCATATGCTTCTCTACTCAAGGACACCTGTTCACACAGGACATGCCAGGAAAAAAAATAAGTAAAATGATTGCTTATACTACACATAGAAAAAATACTCAGAGTTTAGGGGCATTTGGGAAGGCTAATCAAAAAGGCTGGATTTTTGTGGGTGTGCAATGGGATTCTGGTTTAATGTTCCTAAAAGGTCAAATTATGCTATGTGGAAAAAGATTTCCTTTTGCATCTTACTTAAAATATTTATTTCATTAGAACTCTGGTACTAGAAAATTAAAGTTCTTCAATTTGGTTAAGCTATGAAATAAAAATCTACATAGATTAACCTGTTAAAAGAAAAAAATTAATGAGGCTATTGATTATTGCTAACAATTTTTTCCTAGTCAGTTTGCACAGATCTGCTTTGGGGGGAGGGGGGGAGTTTCACAAATACCATGTGTTTAAGTAGAAAATAGATAACATTGTATAAAAAGGTTAAAAACAAAATTTTTCCTTTTGACAGCATAGCCAAAAGGAAGATCATCATATAAGTAAAGAAGTACTTAAGGCTAATAATAAGAATGTTGTTATAGGTAAATCTTTTGATAATTCTCTAATGTTTTATGTTGAATTATGTGTTGCTCAATCCAATAGGCTTTTCCAGACCTTAGTATTATTTTTTCAGTAATTTTTTACCATTAACCAACTCCTTCTCCTAATCACTGATCTCATACCTGGCTGACTTTATTCATTCTTCTTTGCTGGATGGATTATCTTCTTCACTACCATCAAATGCCAGTATACCCCAAGATTCTCTCACGCTTCAGCTCTTTGATAATTGCATAAGCTCCCATGTAATTTGCTATTTCTATAACAAAATATCCCAACTCCTAATGTATTTTTACTGGCTGTTTCCCAACTTAAACAAAAATTCAAAAGTCAAGAGATAGGCTGGGAAAATGAGTAAACAACAAAAAAAGAACATTGTCATAGATAGCTATGATAGTGATAGGAAAGTTCAAAATATAAATGCTGAAAAAGATAATGAATTGAAAACAATATCTACATCCACAAAGAAAGACTCAAAGAAAAATGCAAATTTGAATACAAGCCCAACAAGAATTCCTGTAAGAGCTGAAGAAAGAGATATTTTCAAAAATTATATTAAAAATTAAAAAGAATAGTGGAGGAAAAATAGAAAAAGAAATGAGAGCAATGCAAGAAAATCTGAAAAGTAGAATTAACAGCTTGGTAAATGGTAAAAAAAATACTGAAGAAATTGCTTGTCGTCTCAAGGAGAGGGAAGAGGTGGAAGGGAATTAAAAAGGGAAACTCAATTTTTTTAATGAATTTTTTAAAAGATGTTTACTTGGGGGGCAGCTGGGTAGCTCAGTGGATTGAGAGCCAGGCCTAGAGATGGGAGATCCTAGGTTCAAATCTAGCCTCAGACACTTCCTAGCTGTGTGACCCTGCGCAAATCACTTGACCCCCATTGCCAAGCTCTTACCACTCTTCTGCCTTGGAGCAGTATTGGCTCCAAGACAGAAGGCAAGGTTTTAAAAAAAATGTTTACATGGAATGGGAGAGAAAAATAACATTTTTTAAAATGTTGAAGAAAATAACTTTTTAAAACTAAGGATTGGCTAATAGTGAAAATGATATAAAATTTCCCTGAAGAAAATAACTACTGAAAAAATTTAGAATGGTTTGAGTGGAAGCTAATGATTACATAAGATATCAGGAAAAAATAAAACAAAATCAAAAGACTGGGGAAAAAAGTAAGAAAATGGGAAGTGTCTCTTTGGAAAAGCAACTGATTGAAAAGAGATCAATAGAGAGATAATTTAAGAAAGACTGTACTAACCAAAAGTCATGACCAAAAATAGGAGCCTAGACATCATTTTTTTAACCCTTACCTTCTGTCTTGGAGCCAATACATAGTATTGGCTCCAAGGCAGAAGAGTGGTAAGGGCTAGGCAATGGGGGTCACATGACTTGCCCAGGGTCACACAGCTAGGAAGTGTCTGAGGTCAGATTTGAACCTAGGACCTCCCGTCTCTAGATCTGACTCTCAATCCACTGAACGACCCAGCTGCCCCCTAGATATCATATTGAAGAAAATTATACCAGAAAATTTGCCCAAGTATCATAGAACTAGAGAGAAAAGTAGGAATTAATAGACTTCTCTGGTCACCTCCTTAAAGAGATCCCAAAATGAAAACTAACTGAAATATTATAGTTAGATTCAGACTTCTCAGGTCAAATAAAAAAGCAATCAGAAAGAAATCATTCCAAACAGGATAACACAAGGTTTAGAAGCTACCAATATAAAGAAGCAGAGGGATTGGAATATCATATTCCAGAAGGCAAAGGAGCTAGGATTATAAACAAGAATAAACTTCCTCAGCAAAATTTATTGCAATCCTACCAGGAGAAAATGAATTTTTAATAAAATATCATTCCTGTTGAAAAGACTAGAGAGAATAGAAAATCTGATGCTGAAATACAAGACTCAAAAGAAGCATAAAAAGGTAAAAATGAGTGAGAAATCATAAGGAACTTATTAATAAGGTTAAACTGTTTAATACTCCTACAAGGGGAGCTGGTATATTAAACCCCTAAGAACTTTGTTATTGTTAGAGAAGGTAAAAGGTGTCTACTTAGATAGAGAAAATGAGTACGAGTCTTTTATGTTATTATGATCTCATAAGAAGAATGAAAAAGTGATGAAGAGGAATGTCCTGGGAAAAGCAAGAAAGGATAGAAAGACTAGAGGGGAAAATATTCTATATAAAAGGGGTCCACATGGAAAAGTTTTTACAGTGGAGGAGAAAATGGGTGGAGGAGCAGGCAATACGTGAAACTTCCCCTCATCTGAACTAGTTCAAAGAAGGACAAATATACAGGATTGGGTATAAAAAAAAAAAAACCATCTTATTCAGCAGGGAAGTAGGAGGGGAAGAGGGTAAAAAAAGGAGAGAGAATAATAAAAGGGAAATGGCAGTCAGAAACAAAACGGACTTTTGAGGAAAGGAAAAATAGGGAAAATAGAAGAGAAAAAAGTAAAGGGAAATACAGTTAGCAATCATAACTATTAATGGGAATGGGATGAAGTCACCCATAAAATGGAAGAAGATGGCAAAATGGATTAGAAATCAGAATCTTACAATATCTTATCAGAATGACATTTGAAACAGAAACACAGAATTAAAATATGGGTCTGAAGCAGAAACTATTATAATTCAGCTTAAGTAAAAAATGTAGGGGTAATAATCATGATCTCAGACAAAGCAAATATAGATCTAATCAAGAGACATAATCTGGGAAACTACATCAATATATAGATAATATATCAGAGAGATCTTACACTATGGATTTATACCAGAAATGCAGGCTGGCTCAACATTAGAAATACTATAAGCATAAAGGACTATAGCAATAACAAAAATTTTAAAAATCATCTGATTATATCAATTGATTCAGGAAAAAATCTTTTTACAAAATACAACGCTCATTACTATGAAAAATACTAGAAAACAGGGACAGCTAGGTGACTCAATGGATTGAGCCCCAGACCTAGAGACAGGAGGACCTAGTTTCAAATCTGGCCTCAGATACTTCCTAGCTGTGTGACCCTGGGCAAGTCACTTAATCCCTATTTCCTAGCCCTTACCACTCTTCTGCCTTAGAACCAAAACACGGTATTGATTCAAAGGCAAATGGTATAAGTTTAAAAAAATACTAGAAAACATAATGATAATAAATATCTATCTAAAACCAAGAAGAAGCATTATCTATAATGGACAAAAGACAGAAATCTTTCCAGTAAGATCAGAGGTGAAGCAGGAATGTCTGTTGTCATCCAATGTTGTTCAAGAAATGTAAGCCATACCAATAAGACCAAAAAAAAAGAAATTGGAATAACAGGAAAAAAGGACTTAAAACTATTACTTTTTGCAGGTGATAGGATGGCATACTTACAGAACTCAAGAGAATAAACCAAAAAGAATTTTCATAACAATTAACAGTTTCAGCAAAGTATACAATACAAAGTAAAATCACACAAATCATGAACATTTCTATAAATTACTAACAAAACTCAGCAGGAAAAATGAAAAGAACATGCCAATAGCATAAGATATTTATACATCTAATTGTCCATATATAAATAGGAACCATATGAACATAATTACAAAAAAACTCTTCTTACAAATAAAGACGTCTAAATATTTGGAGAAATATTAATTGTGTGTGTGTAGGATGAGCCAATATAATAAAAATTACAAAAGTGCCTTGATAAATTTACTTCTTTAGTGCCATACCAATTAAGGTACCAAATAATAACTATATAGAGCTACAAAAAAAATTTTTTTAATTATATCTAGAGAAGCATAAGGTCAAGACTGTTATGGGAATAAATGGGAGAAAATGTGAAGGAAGAGTGTCTAATAATACCAAATCTTAAACTCTATTACAAAGTGGTAATCATCAAAACAATTTGATATGGCATAAGAAATAGAGTCGTCAATCAATTGACAAGATTAGATACACAATATATAGGAATAAATGAGCACAGTAACAGTTTGATAAATTCAAAGATCCCAGCTATTGGGACAAGAACTCACTATCTGACAAAAACTGCTGGGAAAATTGGAAAGTAGTCTAGCAGAAACTAGGGATAGACCAATATCTCATGCAATAAAAGCTTAAAATGATCAGGTGGTTTAGATATAAAGATTGATATAATAAGCAAGTGGGGAGGGGCATTGTGAAAATGTACCTATACAATATGTGGATAGGGGAAGAGTTCATATCCAAACAAGAGCAATAGAGGTACATAGGAGAGAAAATGAATAATTTTGATTTCATGAAATTAAAAAACTTTTATACAACAAAACCAATGTAGCCAATTTTAGAAGGAAAGGAAGAGACTGAGTGACATTTTCACAGTAAGTTTCTGTGGTAAAAGTCTCCAAATTGTGGAACTATGCCCAAAGGGCGACAAAAGAATATCTACCCTTTGATCCAGCCATAGCACTGCTGGGTCTGTACCCCAAAGAGATAATGGACAAAAAGACTTGTACAAAAATATTCATAGCTGCGCTCTTTGTGGTGGCCAAAAACTGGAAAACGAGGGGATGCCCATCAATTGGGGAATGGCTGAGCAAATTGTGGTATATGTTGGTGATGGAATACTATTGTGCTAAAAGGAATAATAAAGTGGAGGAATTCCATGGAGACTGGAACAACCTCCAGGAAGTGATGCAGAGCGAAAGGAGCAGAACCAGGAGAACATTGTACACAGAGACTAATACACTGTGGTATAATCGAACGTAATGGACTTCTCCATTAATGGTGGTGTAATGTCCCTGAACAATTTGCAGGGATCTAGGAGAAAAAAACACTATTCATAAGCAAAGGATAAACTATGGGAGTGGAAACACCAAGGAAAAGCAACTGCCTGAATACAGATCTAAATGATCACTCTAATGCAAATATTATCAACAAAGCAATGGGTTCAAATCAAGAAAACATCTAATGCCCAGTGGATTTACGCGTCGGCTATGGGGGGTGGGGGAGAGGAAAAGAAAATGATCTATGTCTTTAATGAATAATGCTTGGAAATGATCAAATAAAATATATTTTTAAAAAATAAAATAAAATAAAATGCATTTTTCTAAAAAATAAAAAAATTTTAAAAAAGTCTCCAAATTGATTTTTTTAATAGAAATCATTCTTTAATTGATAATGGTCAAAGGACAGGAACAGCAGTTTTCCGATAAATAAATCAAAGCTATCAGTAATGATATAAAAATACTCTAAATCTGCGATGGCAAACCTATGGTATGGATGCCAAAGAGAGCACACAGAGCATTCTCTGCAGGCATGCCACACTGTCGCAAGACAGAGTTCCTTACTAGAAAGGCAGAGGGACTCAGGCAGGGCTGCTCCTCTCCCCTTCTCCAGTGTGCCTGATGACATTTTTCCATATCACACATCCCTCTGCTCAGCAGCCCAATGGGAGCACTTTTCCCCTCCCTTGTGTGGGGTAAGAGGCATGGTGGGATGCATGAGGCACTGGATCTAGGCAGGGAGAGCAAAAGGATTCTGGGAGGCAGGGTTTGAGACATGGCACAAAATCTCTAAAAGATTAGCCATTACTGTTCTAAATCAATAACAATTAGAAAAATGCAAATTAAGACAACTCTGAGATGCCACTCATACTTATCATTTGCTAACAAAACAGAAAAGGAAAATGAGAAATGCTAGAGAATATGTGGGTATTCTATATATATATATATATATATATATATATATATATATATATATATAGGTACACCAATTCACAATTGATAGAGTTATAAACTAGTGCACCAATCATTCTACAAACAATCTGGATCTATGCCCAAAAGGTTTTAAATAGTTCATGCCCTTTGACTGAGTATAACCACTTCTAGGTTTATACCCTAAGGAGATAAAAGGGAAAGGGAAAGGACCCTATACAAAAATATTTATAGTGCCTCTTTTGGTTGTGACAGAGAATTGAAAACTTAAGGTACTGCCATTGGTTGGGGGACTGGCTGAACAAGTTATGGTATATGAATATGATGGAATTCTATGCTGCTATAAAATAAATGATGAAGAAGATGATTTCACAAAAACCTGAGATTTTTATGATGCAAATTGAAGTATGCAGAACCAGGAAAACAATCTACACATTAACAGCAATATTATTATGATAATCAATTGTGAAAGACTTAATAACTCTGATCAATACAATGATCCACCACAATTCTAAAGGACTCATGATGTAAAATGCTAACTACTTCCAGACAGAGAACTGATAGATTCATGGTACAGATTGAAGCATACTTTTTTCTTTCTTTTTTTCAGAACATGGTTAATGTGGAAATACGTTACATATAATGGACATTGTATTTTCTTGCCTTCTCAGAGGGTGGAGGTGGGAAGGAGAAAGGAAAAAATTTGAAATTGAAAATAATTAAATTTAAAATATATATATATACATATATGCATATATATATATATACGTACACAAATATACTGTCTGTAGGTAATAAAAGGGAAAAAAGGAATTGGTTAAAGATGGGCAGATTGTTTGACTCATCAACTACTTAGGAGAATTAGTTCCAGATTATGTTAACTAATTCTTTTATGAGGCTATCACTTTCATAGGATGATATGATCCCAGATTTAAAACTGGAAGGGACCTCAGGAGCATTTTAATCGAACAGCCTCCTTTTAAAGGAAACTAAAGTCCAGGAATGTTTGATTTGCAGGATTTGAATTCAGTTGTTCCCACCTCTAAATCTAGAACTATTTCCACTGTAGCCAGCTATTTCTATGGCCACCTTCATAAATGACACACAGGGCAGAAGACTTTATTGTCTCAATGATTAACATTGTTTTTGGTATGTCACATGGATATATCAAATGGACCAAGGTTGAGGAGGTAGAGGTAGCATAGTGAATAATTAAAATAGTGTCTGGATTTGCTCTCATTTTCTGTCCAGCTGCTACAGTTAAAAATAATCATTTCTCTGTCTCTGCCTCAAGGCTCTAGACCAGAGGTCAGTAAGCTGTGTTTCTTAGTATTACAAAAAGAGGCTGTCAAGATTTGTCCCAAGGCCATAGTTTGCGGCTCATTGATCTGGTATTTTAGGAGGAAATATATGAGTGTTCTGAATTTAAGGACATTCTTCACAGTTAAGTTCTTCTTGCTGCTAATAGTTGTACCATTCCCCCCCCCCCCCCCCCGCCACTTTTGTATCTCCCTTTTGTAATTTTGCTTCTCCAAATTGCTGATTACCCAACTGATTTTCACTCAGACTATGTGATAATGGTCCTATAGCCTCTGTGTGTCATGATATTCAGCTTTGCTTTGACCACGGACTCCCACGTACTTCCCCAACTCTGAATGACTGATATCTTGCTTCTGTTATCTCAGTCCTGCAGTTATATTCCGAGTTTCTATTGCTCACTCTATTCCCAGTCCTCATCATGCACAAAAGTCTTAAGTGAATATGAATTCACCTCTCTTTTTGTAGCACCCCCTTTGTAATGTAGATTGTTTGCCTCTCAATTAGGTAAGGGCTGAACAAGTTGTAGTACCTGGTTGTAATGGAGTATTGCACCATAAGAAATGACAAACCAGAGGATCACTAAAAAAAAACAACAACTGGGAAAACGAATATGAAGAGATACAAAGTGAAGTGAGCAGATTCAGGAGAATGTTGCACATAGAGTAACAACAATAAAATATGTTGATCAACTGTAAATCACTTTATTGTATCAGAAATGAAAGAACCAGGGATAAATTAAATAAACTCATGACAATAAAGGCTCTCTATCACTATAGAAGGAACTGATGAAATCTGAATACAGATTGAAGCATCCTAGTTTTCACTCTATTTCCTCCATGAATTTTTCTCTAGTGTAAGTGATATTGTCTTCTTTCACAACATGATGAACATGGAAACATGAATTCTATTAAAACACACATATAACCAAATCATATTACCTGCTAGCTTAGGGAAGGGGTTGGGGTAGGAGAGATGGAGAGAGAGAACAGGGATTGCAAAATATCCGGAAATCATTATTGAAATAGTACTGATATGTCATCTGAAAAAAATTTTTAATTAAAAAAAAGAGAGAAAAAAGTTGACAATTTGTTTCAGTAGATAGTTTCCTCACCAGGTGTTCTCAACAAAGGAAATCACAAGTTCAGCCAATTTATCTATTTTTATAAGTATTGTATTCCTCTTCCTCCTGGAAAAATGTAAACTTGACAACAAAACGTTTTATTTTTGTTTGTTGTCCTTAGCATTAAGAGGCACTTAATAAATGCTAATTAAGTTGAATTTACAATAGAAGATATGATCTGAGCTGCCTTGCAGAAAGGGGAAAGTATAGAGAACAACATTTTTAAATCAATATTATTTTTACAGACATACTACAAAACATGTTATTTAAGCAGAATGACATACCAGAGCCCTTGGTGGCTAAACATGACAGAAAGCCAGGGTTAGAAAAATCAGAGGATATTCAGAAGCCAAAATTAAAACATGAGTTTATTAAGAAGAGGTTAAGGCAAGGTAGTTGGTAGGGACCTATCACTAGCAGCCAGGTTGCTTCACTCATACATGAAACCCTAAGTGTCCTTGTACCTTCTTGAGGCTCTCTCATTTCCCATATAGAACTCAGAAATTTGTGATGCTATGGATGAGTTACACTAGGACCATAAGATCATATCTTCAGAGCTGGAGAGGAACTTAAGAGTTCATGAACATAAATGCCCTGACTATCTCCCTCCAATAATGGTACCCTTGAAACTAGAATTAAAAAAACAAAACAAAACAAAACAAAACCTTACTTTAAGTCTTACAGTTGATGCATGAATCAGCTCCAAAGTTGAAAAGCTGTAAGGGCTCTTGGGGTTGTGACTTTCCTAGAGTCACACAGGTAGGAAGTGTCTAGGTTCAGATTTGAATCCAGGTTCTCCCAACTCCAGGCCTGGCTCTTAATCCACTGAGACTTCTAGCTGCCCCTTCTAACCAGAATTTAATTTGCAGCATTCAATGTCCCACTCATTGTTTCTTCTAGTCTCCCTCTTTTCTCAATCACAGAAATTCTCTTAATTATAATCTTACAATTTCTAAATTTTCATACTCTAACTCCTTTTTACTCTCTCAAAGTGTGCCAACTCAGCACTCCCAAGAATTCAATAAATAGAAGTTAATTTCAAGGTATGGTCAATCCAGTATCTACATTTAAGAATAGGTGAGATAGAATTCATCAGGTTGTATAGAGTAGAATGGCTATCATCTTCCTTCATTGTTTTAGGCCACTTATCTGTTTTATGATAGAACAAAATAGGAGCGGTATAAAAAGAAACACTAAAGCAAAACTGTCTACTCTAATTTTGTTTAAGGCTGAGTCAGGATATTCCATTCACTAAAGGACACATATATGGAGAGTAATAGGGTTAGGATAAACCATAATATAATGTGACCTAAATAAAAAAAAAAGATAATGTGACCTAGACTTACAATTGAGTGCCAGGATTTCCTAGCAATTAAAAAACATAACTCCTATTTTTTTCTTATCGCATAATTCCAAAAATGTTAAATATATTAAATTTATAAATGTTATAATGCCAATATTTTTTAAGAATTCAGTGTTATATAAATTGTTGCTATAGTATGTCACTAGACAGTTACTTGTTATGTTTTTTGCACATATGCTTATTATATTATATATGTATTGCCTTCCTCAAGCTCCTTGAAGGCAAAGACTATTTTATTTTTGTTTCTTCATCCCCAGACTGCCACATAATAGGCACTGAACAAGTTCCTATTGATTAGTAGTTTCCCTAGGTGACCCCCTTGTTTTAGTTTGAACTATACTAATCAATAAAATCATATTTGTGATCAAATCATCAAAAAATAATTTCTGAATATTGCTATTTCACCCTTCATACTTACTGCATGCTTTTCTACTTTATTCTAGATGGGGCAGGGGAAAGGAGGTCTAAATAAAGTAACCTATTTCCCAAGGAAGAGAAAGATGAGCACATCTCAGAATGGAGCCCAATCTCCAGTACAGTTCCTAATATTTATCATAGTGTAATGCAAACAGTGGGCATTTTTTAAAGCTTTCATTTAGTGAAATACTATTTCTTTCTCCTATGGAAAAAATACTCAAATTTCCAACAATATTTTCTTCATAAGGGACATGGAAATTTAGCCTAAACTGATTGGCAGAGCAGACAGGAAACCTTTGGTAACTTAAATGACAATTGATTCATTTCAGGGGGGGAAGGCTTACACATAATCTTCTCTAATATATGTCCATGGTTAGATTGAGCTTGACCTCTCTTTATTTAAACCAGAGTTAGATCTCTATCATCTGAATGCTAATCCATGCAAATCTCACAGATGTTGCTCCAATGAACAGGAAATTCTCAGCATGGTTTCAGTTACACAACATTTTATGCATGACAGAGCAGTGCTGAAATGGAGCAGGGGTAATGGACATGCTGAGTCAGTACCATGTGCAAGAGCGAGGCTACAAGCCATTAAAAACATATCAAACAACAAATATGTTCTCTTTAAAACATAGAGCTTATCTTTAGACCTAGAAAAAACTGAGTGAAACTCATAATTGATCAAGCAACAAGAAAATTAGGATCTGTGTTGATTCTACAGAACCTTCGAAGAAAGGACACTATATAATAGATCTCTGCCTGTTGTTTAGTCATTTTCATTCATATCTAATACTTTGTGATCGCATTTGGGGTCTTCTTGACAGAGATACTGGAATGATCTGCTATTTTCTTCTCCAGCTCATTTTACAGATGAGGAAACAGAGACAAGCAGGATTAAGTGACTTGTCCAACTGTCTTAGGTGTCTTATGCCTAATGGGTATTTTAGGGTAGATTTAAATGAAGTTATTCCTGATTCCAGGCTCAGCATTCTATCCATTGCACTAAAGACCTCTCCTGAATTGTCCCTACCTACTATTTCTTAAGGAGAGACAGCAGAGACCTAAAGAAGGTAGTTCTCAGTGACAGAGTGAAGGACTGAAGTAACTTTCTTATAGAGGTAAATATGGACCCATTCTAGGGCAAATGCTAAATCTAATCTTTCTATAAATTAGAATAAAATTCATGAGTTTCTTCCAAATTATGGGGTATTCATACCAAACTGTTTTGACAACCTGCTATCTGATTCAAAATATTTTCCCTTTCCAATCTCACTCCCTTTTTACACTTCCCATTTTCATCTAGGAATGCTCCAGTAACAGCTATTGCTTAACTAACTGTATGATATTCTGAATATGTCCCCTTGCTGTGTGTTAATTGATTTTCACTCAATTACAACATTTGCTTTCAAATGGAACAATGTGCCAGCGGAGGGCATCAATTTCCAAGAAATGCATGCTGCTTTTCCTCTGGTTTGCTTTCCCTGCTGTTGTTTTGAAATGTTAGCACAGTTAAAATGGGAGGTGGGAGTTGTTGCCTAGTTTGGTTCAAGTTGGTTTCCAGAATCCCTTAGAAAAATTCTAGTCTTGTTCTTCATTTGGGTACCTAGTCTCTGCGACAAAGACCATAATCTCCAGAAACTGAACCTCTTCTATTCTCTAGGCACAAGCTGGCTCAATTCTTACTGCACATATCATTAGGATAATATGGAGTAGAAGGGAATAAGAAAGGCTGGCCAAAGGAAAAAGCATTTAAGTACCTATTATGTAAAAGGCACTGTGCTAAGCATTGCCTGAGGACTAGAGATGTATAAGAGCTCATCCAAATCTTATACACAGGTGTAGATGACAAGTACATGTTCCTGTAGAGGGCAGCTGTCTGGGGAGAAATTCTCCCTCCTCTAGGAAAGCAATGGAGCAGAATCCCCCCTGTACTGTGTCTATCTCTGTTCTTACAGGGATGACTTTGGAAAGGCTTCCCTTTGGCCACCACTCCCATCTCCAAAAACCTCCCTTTCTCTTTTCTTAGGACTGGAAGCAGAATAAAGCTTAATGGCATTCACCTTTAGCTTTAATAGTAATTGCTCTTTTATATCCAGAGGCAGTAGCCTACATTAATGGTTTTTTCTCTGCTCTTTTGCTGAGTTTATAGAATTATAATGACTACAGCAATAGCTCATCAAACCCCAGTTAGAAATACTCTAACAATTGGCCAAGACTGAGATATCTTCTCTTAATTGAGAAGAAAACTTCAGATTAAGTTATATTCTTTGAATCAAAACCACCAGGCTTTCCCTGGTTGGCTCTCTGACTATAATTAAAATATACCCAAGGAAATGAAGATCTCTGTTCAATCAATCAAAGGAAAAAAAGAATCTGAATAAAATCAAAGATTCATACATAGCAAGGCAACAAATCATGCAAGATACCTGTTAACAAACAATAAGGTGTTTAAAGAATTTGAAGTTGTAGAGATAAATCATGTCAGTATCCTCATAATTCTCAAGAAGAAATAGTCACTTTCTAGCAAATAGTCAGCATTTCTGTTTTATAAAGTACAAATATGAGGGAAACCATCATCTTTACCCTTAATTCATAGTCATAATAGCCTTCCTTAATAGTCTTATGGTGACATAGACTGGTGAATAGAATGCCAGGACTAGAGTAAGATAAACCCAAGTTTAAATCCAGCCTCAGACACTTGCTAGCTGAGTAACCTTGGGCAAGTCACTTACCGTTGTTTGCCTTAGTTTCCTCAACTGTTAAATGGAGATAATAACAGCACTTACCTCACTGGGTTGTTGGGAGTATCAAATGAGATATTTCCTTAGCACAGTGCCTGGCACATAAAAGGTTCTATATAAATGTTTATTCCATTCCCTTCCACCTTCCCTTTTCCTGATACCATTCTGTTCCAAGTTCTGTCTTGCTCTCTCCTGCTATATTCTTTCTCTTAGTACCTTCATACTTTCGTAGGGTTGCAGTTCAAACCAAAATCACATCCTAGTCCTTTCATCTTTTCCTAGGCTAAGAAAATGTATAAACATGACAAGCTCTAAGATTTTCAACAAGGGCACAACCTCTTCCTCTACCTGCAAGTGAAGAATCTGCCCCAAACATCTGTTTCCCAAGGATCATGGCCTCCTAAGACTAAGCATCTCATTTCTGTATGTGGCAGATTAATGCAAAGGGATCAAATTGAGACAGTCAAATCAATAAATATTTATATCTACTCAAATATATGTCAGGCACACTGTAGGATATAAAAAGAAAGGGAAGTGGGGGGAAAAGTCTCTTATTCCCAAGGTGCTCATAATCTAATTGGGGAAGATAACATGAAAACAACTCCATATCAAAAAAAAGAAAATACATGTAGCATAAATTTAGGGTAATCTCAGAGAAGAGGAACTATGATTAAAGAGGAGTCAGGATAATCGTTTTTAGAAAGTGAGATTTTAGCTGAGATTTGAGACAGTCAGAAAAGCCAGAAGGCAATAAGGAGAAAGATCATTCCATGATTCCATGACACAATCAGTGGAAATTCCTATAGCTGGAAAATAGGAGTATTATGTGTAGGACCAGCAAGGATGCCAGTGTTCCTGGATCAGAGTACCTGGAAGGCAGTAAGATATAAAAAGACTGGATTTATAGGAATCCAGCTTTAAAAGCCAGGGGGTTTTATATTTGATCCTGGCGATAATGTGGAGCCACTGAAATTTACTGGAGTAGATGAGAGAGTGACATGGTCAGATCTTCATTTTAGGAAGATCACTTTGATAACTGAATGGAGAGTGGACTGGAGTGGAAAGAGTATGAAGCAGGGAGACCAACCAGCAAACTATTAAATAGTATAGGTTCAAGGAGAGTGTAAAAGTTAAAATTCTATCTCAATAATAAAATATTATATTTTAGGAGCTTTATTAATGATCATTAGAAATAAAGGAATAAAGACCACTTGCCCTTGGCTGATCAAGCCATTTAAAATCCCCAAGCTTAGCTTACCACTGCCACCAAGCTTAATGTCATCATTCCAAAGAGCCCCAAGTGGACACCCACTTGCTAATATCCTCTTTCTACAGGAAGTACATACCAACAGGAAGTCAGTGGGCTCCCAAGAAATGTAGTTCTTTTTTTAGGGTAGTAGATTTTCAATTATACAAGGGCCAATATCAGATATTGGCAGAGTCAAAGATAAGAAGGCAGCAAATGTTGTGAAACTGAAGAATGAATCATTCAGTAAGTAATTTAGGATTCAGTAAGTAAGTTTATTCACTCCCAGAGGGAGTGAGAGAGAAGTCATGTATGACACTTAGGTTGTGATCCTAGGTGACTGGGAAAATGGTGGTACTGTCAGGTATAAAAGGGGAGTTAAGAAAAAGAGAAGAGTTTTGGGAAAGATAATGAATTCAGTTTTGGATATGTTGAATGTAAGATATCTATAGAACATTCAGCTTTAGATGTCTAATAGGCAGTTGCAGGTGTGAGACTAGAAGTTAGGAGAGGGGTTAGGGCTAAATAAATAAATATGAGAATAATTAGCACAATATAGAGATGATGATTCAATTATGGGAACTGATAATTCACTAAATAAATAGAATAAAGTAAATATAAAAATATATTTATAAACATAAATATGTAATATATAAGAATATTATATAAATATGATAATAGAGAGGACTCAGAATAGAGCCATGGGGAACATCCACATATACTAGGAATGACCTGGAAGAAGATTCAGTGAATAAAGCTGATAGGTCAGTCAGAAAGGTAGGAGAAGAACCAGGAGAAAGCAGTTATCTGAAAACCTAGAGAGAGGAGAGTACCAAAATGAAGTTGATCTATAATGTCAAAGACAGCTGAGAGGTCAAGAAGCATAAAGATTGAGAAAAGGCCTTTAGATTTGTCAATAGAAAAACCACTGGAAACATTATTGAGATCAGTTTCAGTTGAACAATAAAGTCAGAAGCAAGTCTGTAGAGGTTAAAAGATGGCATGAAAGAAAGTAAAGGCATCAGTTGTAGACAGTCTTGTCAAGGAGTCTAAATATGAAAAGAAAGAAAAACAGGCCTATAGCTATAAGGCATGTATAGACCAAGTGAGGGTTTGTTTGGGTTTTTTTTTTGGGGGGGGTTAAGAATAAGGTAGACATGAGTGTTTATAAGCAATAGGGAAACAATAATTAGATAGGAGGAGATTAAAGATTAAGTGAAAGAATGGACAATATGTTGGAAAGGACAAAAAATATATCTGAAAATTTGGAATGGAATGGGATCACCAACCACTGAGTTGACTTCAAAATGGGTTTGTGCAAGGGATCAGACAGTGATGTGTAGCTGGAGAAGGGGTAGAAGAGTACCTCTGCATAACAAGGCAGAAGGTGTAAAGTTAAAGCAGTCTGGAAAGAACTTCCTATACCTACAGGTAAATAATTTATTCTCAAGTTAGGTCATTCTATCCTAAGGTTAGGCATCTCAATTGTGCTCTTGATTAACTAGAAGAGATATAACTGACTGCAAAGTTTATTATATGTAGAAGAATCTTTCAGGATGATTTATCCATCAGTTGTAAACATTTGAATTTTCTCAATAGCACATCTGTCTATAAGTTGTGCTATTTGGGAAAGAAGTGACAATGAAGTAAATTTATTCAAAAATAGCAGCATCTGGGTCTTGAGGTCATTGAGTTCCCATTCAGTCTGAAAGTGATTTAGGGTGTTATGGTCAGTACTATGATGATAAAGAACCTCCATTGTTCCCTCAAGATAGTGTCTCTATGCTCCTAGTGTGGTTTTTCCTGCAAGCAACTCCCTTTTCCAGGTTTTAATTATCCTAACATCTGCTGGAGCAGACTTGCTTTAATGATAATTTTATCCTTCAAATGATGGAGGAACTGAGAAGGGGAATTCTATTCTGAATCTGTTTCTCACCAGTAAGGAAGAAGGGGGTGCTAGATCAGAAATGACCATTAGATCTTAGTATTTGTAATAGAGGAGAGAAGAGTAGGATATAGTCTGATATTTATCTTAGATGTAGGTAGAATAGATTTCAAGGGGTAAAGTAGCTAAAATCCCATAGAATAAAATTCCTCAAGAAATGTCGGTTCAGGAAAGATAGGAAACTCTCGAGAATGAATATTTCTCATAAAAATTAATTTCAAGGAGAAGAAAAAAAGAATTTTAAAGAAACAAGTTGTGAATGGGATAGGAACTAACCAACTAATTTAGATTTTTTAAAGGCATGTAAAGAAGATAGACCCAAGGTTAGGTAATAGAAGATGAAGAAAAATTATGAAAGTCCTCTAAGACTCATGTGTAAGATAAGGGCAGGGAGAGAATGGAGTCTCCCCTGCTGGGTTAGGACCAGAGTGAGGTAGAGGTGGAATGGAGTCAAGTATAAAGAGAAAGGGGATGAATTGATTTCCCTCTCTCTTCCTTGGCAAACCCCACTCTGACTGCCTTCAAGATCACAAGCTTCTGTTCACTCACACTTGGTTGAAATAATTATGATACCAATAGCTTCTCCTTCTCTGAGGAGAGAAATGTAACTTCCCTCCCCCCAATCCCCAAAGTCTCCTTCCTTTCTTAGATACTATGAAGCCAGTCTCTGACTCTTAAGGACAGCTGTTTATTCTAAGAGAACAAATAAAGGGGTAGGGGAAGTGAATTGATGAATAAGGTCATGGGAAAGAGAGAATGGGAGGTTCCTAAAGAAACTGAACCCCTTCTCCCCAAAGTCTGGCAGGATCAGGCTTTGCTTGCCTGACCCCCTGGGGTCCGTTGTGAAGCTGGCTTGACTTTTCTAGCTGTCCTGATTGTTGTAATAAGTTCAAGGACTTTCAGGGGATTCAGAGGAATTCTTCTTATAGTGAACAGCTTCCAGGTGAAGTCCTGTTCACTCAGCTTGTTTCTCTGGAAATTGGGTCAGGGATCATAGAAGAGTGCTGGTTCCGAGATCTGCTCAGGTCCTCCTTTCTGTTGGACTTTCCAGCAAGAAGTCCCCTCTCCAACTATCCAGATTCTCTTACTTCCTCTTCCTCCTTCAGAATTCTCTCTCCTTCCTGCCCTTCCCCCATTCCAGCTGGTCCTTCAGCCTGCAAAATCTGCTTCTCTCTTCCTTCTGACAAGTTGAGTCCAATTCCTCTCTTACACATGTCAACAAATTAAAAAAAAAAAAGACTCATGTCAACAGTGCTAAAACTCAGAACCACTGAAATCTAGAAAGAAAAACTATGGGGGGAAAACATTATGGTTTTTTTTGTTTGGTTTTTAGCTATAAATTGGAAAAGAAAAATCATGGAAACTGTGAATAAGAGAATGGTTAAAAGCAAAGGAAATCTGAAATTTGAAGAAGATGCTCCAGGAGGGGCAAATGGAACCTTCATAGGACCTGCGGGGGGATGGGAGAGTTCCATGAGGATTTAAAAAAAAAAAAAAAAAAACTTTTGGAGCCAAAAAGACCTTTTTCTTCTTATCTAGGACTCTGAGGGAACTGGATGGGAGAAATATTCATCTCAAACCCTTTTGCCTGAACTGAACTGAATGAAATTCTTCATGCCCAATTGAAGACAACCTTTGGAATAGAAATTATATATTTTCCCTAAGGGGAAATTCAGAGCCATATTCCCTGGAGAGAGTTTTGGTCAAGTCCTCAAAAGCTGCCATAGGAAAGATATAGTGGGGACCTCCCTCTTTCCCTCTGCCCTCTCCCTTCCTTTCAAAATAAATTAGATACTTTGAATTATAACAGAATTGATTCAGAGTTTATGTAATAGAAGGGGAATTTCCATCCACCAAGTTTAGAAGGAAAGCTGTGGGGAGTAGACAAACTAGAGTACCCTCTAGTTTGACTGACTAACTGACTCCATTAGTGGCTGCTTAGCTCAGTGTAGAGAAAGGGGAATTGTCACACAGAACTCAGACCCCAAAAACAGCTGCTCTCTGGTCCCTTCCCCTTTTAAGTTCCCCTCACTATTACAAAATGAACTTTTCAGGGAGGATGGAGGGAAATGGAAACTGGTTAAAACAATGAAAGTAGAGCTGTTCAAGCCTTAAATTTGTTCTTCATTTCTGACAAGGGGAATATCTGTAAACTGAAAGACAAAACAATGAATTGGTTGATAGGATGTCAATGCCCAAGAGAAATAAGAGCATCTAACTGCCTTTGATATGTTCAAGTCTTCTAGTCCAGATGGACTGTATCTTAGATTACTAAAAAACTGGCAGATATGATTACTGAAATGTTATCAATGCCTTTAACAGATTGGAGAATGAGAGATGTAGTATAATAAAAAGGGCAATGTGAAAGTTTCTGTTCAAACCCAGGTCCCTATAAAATAATCTCAATAAAAATAATAAACTAAGACAAATAAAAGATCTGCAAATGAATTTGGTCTGTCAATAAACATTTATAACCACCCACTGTGTGCCAGCCACTGTACAAATCACTAAGGATACTCAGTAGGGTGAACAAGACCAGTTGAAGCATCTAGTAAGACACTAGTCAATCCACAAACTTAAGTACATTGCACCTCTCAATTTTTTTTCTATACTGCACACTGCTCCAGGCATGTACATGGTTGCCAATGCAAAAGTGAAAATGAGGTTACTAAAAAAAATTATGTGAATGTTTGAAATCACAAAAGCTAAACTTGTGAATGTTGAAGATTGATTGTACTCCAAAGAGGGCGGATATAGAAAGATCCTATTTACACCAAACTATTCAAAACAGCTCTTTTCTGGAAACAAAGAATTGAAAACTAAGTAAGGGTCTATCAACTGGGGAGCAGCTAAAACAAATAATGATACCTGAATGAATAGAATATGACCTTGCCATAAGAAATAATGAGTTGGAAGACTTCAGAAAAGCATAAGAAAACATATTTTTAGAAAAGCATGTGGAAATCAGAAATTGATAGACCTTAAAATAAACTGAACAATAACTCACAATGACTATAGCCATATAAATGGGAAGAACATTAACACAAATGCTTTGTAATTATAATGACCAAGTCTGACCGCAGAGAAGCGTCAAAAAATGGACTTTCCTTTCTTCTTTTCAGAATTGGGAAAATATAGATATAGAATATTTCATGTACTGTCAAATGTGACTGATATATTAATTGATTTTGCTGAATTATTTTTTACTTTTTTCTTTTAGTATTTATTATTAAGGACTGATTGGTAGTGGTATTTTTTTAATTACAAAACAAAAATATCAATAAAAATGATACTTAAATTAACATACAAAAATTGGGTTCAAGATGCATGATAAGACCAAGGGCATCATATTTCAAGAATTCATAGGGGCAGCAAAGTGGATAGAAAGAGGTAGGCCTAGAGATGAGAGGTTCTGGGTTCAAATGTGACCTTAGAAACTTTCTAGTTGTTTCACCCCAGGCAAGTCAATTAACCCCAGTTACCTAATCCTTATAACACTTCTGCCTTGGAATTGACAATTAGTATCTTTTCAAAACAGAAAGTAAGAGGATTGGTTGGTTTGTTTGTTTTTATTTTATTCTTAAAAGAGGCAAAAAAAAGTTCAGAATTATTGGAGACTGAGTAAAATGAAGAGATAAAATTTATAGGTCACTAACAAAACTCAAACTATAAAATAACAAGAAATATAATTACCCATCTCAAGACCTTCCAAGATAAAGAAATGCTATGCTTCGTCAGGAAAAGACAAATCACATACCACAGAACTCTAATAAGAATCACACAATATTACCCAAAACATATAAGATGAAAAGAAAGAAAAGAGAAATATCCACCCTTAAGAAAAGCCTATTCTGAAAAGATATACTTAATACTATTGAGAAGAAAATGAACCTTCAACAAAACCAATGTCTTCTAAGTATTGTTTTTAAGAGAACCATAGGTGAGTAAAAATTGGAAATACAAACATAGGTACCAAAGGAAACATAGCTAGGTGAACAAGTCTAAGCTAATTCTTAAGGTTAAGTGATGAATAAATGTTCACATTCTGAAAAAGGGAGCAGAGAGTTTTGTTCAAGAAAAAGGCAGAGAAAGAGAGATATGGAGGTAGAGAGAGAAGAGGGAGAAAGGAAGAAAGAGAAGAAATAGTCGGGGCAGGGTCGATTCACTATTTCTTATCATTGGAATTCTATACAGGAATATTATATAAAAGCAGAGGTAGATTAGAAGATGTAGGGATTTCACAAACATCATTCTTACTTGAATTGGGTTAGGGACTATCAAAATTTTTAAGAAAAAGAATGCAATAGAATAAACAGGAAATTGGAATTGAACAGTGAAAAAAAGAGAAAGTGAAAGGTTTGGGAGGGGGAAAAGCACAAATAAAATAAATCACCTATGGAAAACTAAATAAGAGAGGAAAGGGGGAGCAGAAAGGGAAAGGGAGAGACAGTGGAGAGTGGGGGAACAAGATTGAGTAAGAACTAAATCTGGGCTGGGGATGAGGAAGGGATGGTATTTAAATCAGATTATTCTAATTACAAATTAGGAATGTTGGTTTCAATCTCTTCCCTCCCCTGTTTCTTTTTTTATTTTAAAGAGAGAGAAGTCAAAGAAAGGAAATATTGCAACAAGATATAATAAATGGGAAAGCAAGCCTAACAATCCTAACTGTGAATGTGAAAAGAATTAAATTACCCCTAAAATAGAAGCAAGCAGAATGAAGAATAAGCAAAAGCCAACAATTTGTTGTTTACAAACACACATGCACACACACTGAATATATAAAGATTTATATGTCCATTCTGTCATTTTTTAAAAATAAATCTTTAATAAAATGGGGGAGGGGATGACTTCTTTGAACATTAAATGAAGTAAATGAAAATACAAGTATGACACAGACAAATTTTTGCAAATAATTTCCTAACTCAGACTGAATCTTCAGTCTCACAATTTATTTAGAACCATAAAGAATACAAGATGCCACTGTGTTTTTTTCCCTTTTTGAGTGTGTTAAAAATAAATGTATTTGACATCATAGAGCAAAATGGAGGTTCTCTTCCACCAGGTTGTTTCCTATGCAAATATTAAACTCATGCAAGATTCATTGTTTGAGCCAAACACAAGCATAACTATTGAATGTTCATCTGATTAACCAAAGCAAGAGGGGAATAAAATAGAAGCATATATTTTCTAAATATATTCAGCACTGTTAGGGAGGATATTCTATAGAGACCAAAGCAATGAGGGATTCTCTATAAACTAACTAGAAGTTCTTAACCTAAGGTTCTGTAAATAGATTTTAGAGTCAGTCCAGTTGGATAGGGGAAAGCACATCTTGATTTTCCCTCTACATTAGTTTTCTTCATAATGCTATGTGTTTTATTTTATACATTTAAAAAAAACTGATGAAAAGGTATCAGTAAGCTTACCCAAACTGTCAAAAGAGTTCATGATACAAACAAGGCTAAGAATGTAAAAAAAAAAAGAAAAAAGAAAAAGAAATATTGAAAAATGTAATTTGTGGACAATATTTTTTCTTTTTTATTAAATTGTATTTTTATTGTCATGCAAAACATACTTTCATATTGGTCATTATTGTAAGGGAAAACTCATACATATACCAAAACCCCAAAATAAAACCATAAATACACAGTTGTGAGAGACAACTCTAACAGTTCTTTCTCTGGAGTTGGACATTGCATTGCATGAAAGTAGCCAAATTTTTACAGATAATCATCATTGAACATTGCTATTATTGGGTACAATGTTCTCCCAGTTCTGCTTATTTCAATCTACATCAGTTCCTGCAGATTTTTCCAGCTTTTTCTGAAATCATTTGCTTATCATGTCTTATAGCACAATAGTATTCCATCACCAATATGTACCTGTAAGGCTCATCGCCAGGGTCAGCCAGCCCTGTGTGACCTCACTTGGGGTAACGAAATGAAGAGTAATGAATGGATGCTATATGAAAATGAATAGCGACAAAGCTTTATTGGTTTCACACAAAGCATATATAGGTTAAGACACACAGGAAGATATGATGTTACCGCCCAGCAACAGCAGGAACCAATAATTGGGCAGATTCATAGGAATTCATGACGTTACCTGCCAGGCACAGGGAAGAACTGAGAGGATTCCAAACAAGCAACTTTCCCACAGTCTCTCACAATTTCTCACAAACCTTATCAATCCTCCCTTTGCTGGATACTCCAGCCTTGCAGTTTCTTTCTCCCAAACCTTATCAGTCCTCCCTCTGATGCTACTCCAACCTTGAGCACACAGCTGGGCAGGTCGTACACAGTTCAACCCACAACCCTGACTATGCAACCCAAGCAGGGAGAAGAGGAGGGCTTTAACCCTTACAGTTCTGCCTCAACTACATGTACCATGATTTGTTCAGCCATTTCCCAATTGATGGACATCCCCCCAATTTCCAATTCTTTTCCACTAAAAAATAGAACTGTTATAAATATTTTTTTAAATTTTAAAACCCTTACCTTCCATCTTGGAATCAATACTGTGTATTGGCTCCAAGGCAGAAGAGTGGTAAGGGCTAGGCAATGGGGGTCAAGTGACTTGCCCAGGGTCACACAGCTGAGAAGTGTCTGAAGCCAGATTTGAACCTAGGACATCCTGTCTCTAGGACTGACTCTCAATCCACTGAGCTACCCAGCTGCCCCTATAAATATTTTTGTACAAGTAGGTCCTTTCTCTTTTTTATGATTTCTTTGGGATACAGTAGTGGTATTACAAGATCAAAGGGGTATGCACAGTTTTATAGCTCTTTGGGCCTAATTCCAAAATACCCTCCAGGATGGTTCCATCAGTTCACAATTCCACCAATAATGCATTAGTGGTGGACAATTTTTCTGTTGATTGCATTAAGCTCCAAATAACAGTGTTCTTCCATAATAAGATCCATCACTCTCAATAAAATATGACCTAACATTCCCCAAAGGGAAAATTAAAGGGATAAAGAGTAACTATTGTCAACAGCATAATTCAGTGACTAAAAGATGGTTTAAAATGATGTGCAATGACTATGGGTGTTTGGAAGTGAGTATTTTCAAACAGTACTGTTTTTCTGAATGTTTAATAACTGACCCTCTTGGAAAAAGTATACATGACACATGTTTAAGTTTAATGTGCATCATTAACATTTTCCATCATTTTCTAAAATCTATACAAAACAATAAATCAATCCCATATTTGTAGGGTTTGTGAATTTATGAGGTGTAAAATTGGCTCTCACATGTTTTGAGCTAGCTCCAGCACAGTTTTGTTTTCAGTAATCATTAAAAGCCATAATTAAAAAAAAAAAGATCACTCTCACCAAATTGCAAAGGAAGGTGTAGTAGAAAACCAAAAACAATAGCAATAATTGACAGATTATTGGATCAAACCGATTTTATAAATCCTTAGAAAATAAGCAGAGATCTTTAGAGGTACCTGTCATTTGATTGACTGTTATTCATTTCTCTAGCATTCAGTGTAGACTTCATGAAATTGGAAGAATAGTGAGATTATGTGTTTTGTTTTGTTATTTAAACTCCTAACAATATGAATGGGGGTGGGGTGCTTTTCATGGGCAAATAAATGCAAAGGCTGAACCACCAAAGACTGAAAAAAGTTAAATTTTACTGAATAATCAAACTTTTTTTTTATTCAGACTATATCAAAATCTTTGTCAGAAGTACAGCTGAACCTATAAGACCTGGGACATAATCAAATTATAAAATAGCATCCTTCCAAAAAATGTTTTGGAGATTTATTCATTCCAATTCCTATAATTCTTGTTTCCATTAAATCAATTATGAACTCTGAGAAATATACTCTTGTAAACTTGATGCCAAATCATGTCAAAAATTACCAAAGGAAAAAGAGGATTTTATTGCACATTAAAATCTTTCAAAGATGTAAAAAGTCATCAGTTTGTTCCAAATAATTTTTGTTTTGTTCCAAATTTTTGTAAATTGTGTTTCACCCCAGTGAAGAGAATACCTATGTTGATAAGATCAAGTATCCTTTATAGTATTGAAATATCTATAAAGTTGGTAGAGGGCCCTAGTGAAAAAGCAAATATAATTAAGACAGCCTTTGCCTTAATGGTATTAACATATTGATCTATAAGTATTAGGTCAATATTAATCTCCATTTTCTTTCTTGACTCAACTTATATGCATATCAAAAAAGCTTCCTCAAATGCCTGCTTCCCTCACCACTTTGCTCAAAATCATATTTATTCTCTTAAAATTTATCTACTTAAGAACTGAGCCTATATCCTACCAATCATCAGTGACTTGAACAAAGCAAATGTAACAAATATTGAACTTAATCAAGTTAAATTTCATTTAACTGAATTGTAAGTCTTATGCATTGGATCAAGCTTCATGAAGTCTTAGGCCCTGTAAATACAGGACCTACAGAATGTATCCCAGCAGTGACTGAGCAATCCATGAAAAGCAATTTTGGTTTTTCAAAGAGGGTTTTGAGAGGCCAAAGCTTGTAGGAAGAACTTGTTGTGGGGGGGGGGAAATGAAAACAAAACAAAACAAAACAAAACAAAACATGCTCAAAGCTAGTTCCTACCCAGAAGAATTTCTTTGCCTTTTAGGTAAAAATATACATGGTCTCCAGTTTTTAAATAAATAAATCCTTAAATCCAATTAAATAAATAAATAAAGTTTAAATAAGTTGTTTGGAATTTAATTTATAAGTCAGTTGTTTGGCACTTGGAATACAGTTCAACATTAGAATTCTCAGTTACTGGTGTCTATTAGGTTCATGGAATGATAGAAAGTTGAAGGTAGAAGAGCTGGAAAAGAATTTAGCATGAATCTTGCCTTAATTCCTTATTATAATAACCAAGGTGTTAATGTGACTAATACTGGAGTGAATAAGACCCAAGAACTGAGAATTGTTTTGACTTCCAGGACATCAAGTCTGATAGTCAATTTGGCTGTTTAAGAGAAACTGTGAACTATTCTATTCTTGTCCATGCCCGTGCTTCTTAGTTGGTGCAGCAAAAAACTAAATACTGATGACTAATAATCTAAGGAACTGTAAAGGCTAAAGGAATGAGGAGTATCAGATATTTGGATGGATAGATAGATAGATAGATAGATAGATAGATAGATAGATAGATAGATAGAGTTTAATTGTCAATAATGATCTTGGAAAACTAAACCATGCACTGTTTTCAGATATATTTGTTTAGTCTCTGATTATGTTATTAAAAGGAACATTGGGTAGTTTAATAAAGGAACTAGGCATAAAGCATTCTGAATGCAAGTGCAGATAACTATAAAAATAAAATTCCCTTGCAACCAGACCCAGAGTAGAGGATAACTGTCTTGAGGACTGCACTTAACTAAATAAACAATGACAGAAGGACTTAGATGTGAACTTGAGAATGCAGAGCACCTGTTTGGAGCTAACTCAACATACAAAGCAGGGACTATGCTGATGCATATTAATAGCAGTAGAATAAAAATAAAAAATAACAAAGGTAATTCCAGGGAAATGAGACATTCAAAGAAGGAACAACATCCAGTAAAGCCAAAATGAGGGGAAGAAAATATGGCAAAATGCATAGAATGTGCCATGACCAGAGGTGGAAGGATGTCAGGCTACATTGCCATGATGAATTCAACTCCATTGTGTTTGCCAGTGTTAAGGGAACTAGTAAAGGCTTTAAGCATGCTGTTCCCACCTTATCATGAATATGCATCCCTGTGGAATGTATTACAAAAAGAAAATAAGACCTAAACAAATCACAGTCCAATCACTGTTCAAATATCTTACCTTAGGTCTCACAGCTAATTAGTCACAGTTCTACAATTTGAACTCAGGTCCACATGAACTGTTATAATCCTTAATGAAGTCAAAGTACTATAAATTTATTTCATTATTCAAGGGTCTGAAATCTGTTGTGATTCACTAAATTGGATCACAACTCTGCTATAATTTAAGAGATATTCTTTGAGAGCTGTTGTGACCAAACATACACACACACACACACACACACACACACACACACACACGCACTAAATATAAAACAAACACTGTGCATTCACTTTTTTAATATAAATTAATAATCACCTTTGTGATTCATGTTTTTGAATGTCGTTAATCTGGTCCTGAGATGACAGGCATATGGAGTCCATCATATGAGTCATGCACAGCTGGCACAGCCATGAGGAGGCAGTAGAGGAAAGCTGTAGTAAAGGAAGAAGGACTGTATATGGATCTTTTTTCCCCTAAAATACAATAGGAAATAATATTGTAGGGATATCTTTTTTCTTTTTAATATATGTAGATTTAAACGTAACAAAACAATTTTATTTAAAAAGATACACAAGAATTTCCTGACAATGTAATTTGTTTGTCTAGGACTTAAGCAAAAGCAGAAAACAATGATGCTTAATGAAAAAGTTTTTTCAACTGTTTGGGACAGCTATTGGCACAGTGGATAGAGCACAGAGCCTGGACTTAGGGAGACCTCCTGAGTTAAAATCTCACTTCAGACATTTACTATCTATATTTGACTTTAGCCAAATAAGTCACTTAATCTGTTTGTCTGTTTCCACAGTTCTAAAATGATGATAATAAAAGCACCTACTTTCCAAGTTGTTGTGAAGATAAAATGAAATTTTATATGTAAAACACTTTGCAAACCTTAAAGCTCTATGTAAATGCTAACAAATATTATTATTATTATTATAAAATTTTATTAAACAATTTGAATAATTAATAATAAACAACTTTGTCTCCTATGTAATTGGTTTTGCTGCACTACTTTTCTTCATTCTTTTAAAGTCTTTGTTAGAGGGGTGGTTGTTGGGTATGAGATAAGATTTTGGAAGTCAATGGTATATAAAAACCAAAGACATCCATTATAAAATTAAAAATTAAAATTATTAAAATAATGGAGAAATCTTTACTGAATTTTTGTACTTAAGAAAAGGTTCAGTGAAAGTTCTATAGGGGGTTTCTAAATATTTTTGGTATTTTATTTTAAATGTTATGTTTATTTTATTCTATTGCTTTAGAACTAAATAAAATGGTTCTTTTTTAGACAAAATTTCACTTTGAAACTTGTAGTTTTCCCTTTCCATAAATTCCAGAGCTAGCAGGAACCTCAGCATCTGCCTTGTCCAGCTCTTTCATTTTTCAGCATGAGGAAACTGAGGGTCAGGATAATTAAGTGATTTGTCCAATGGTACATCCACATCAAAAGTCTTATGTTAATAAGGTATGACCAGGGATATTTTAAGCTTACAAATGCAATGAAAATATTCTAATTTTACTTAGAATACCACAGGTTTTATTTAATCCTCAAAATGAAATTTCTCTCATTGTAAAGATTTTGGAAGTTAGAGTAAAAACATTGCAACCAGAGTTAATAAGGTATAGTGAGTAAAATGAACAACAAGCTGGTGCTATGTCAATATATCTCTCTCTGGGTCTCAGTACTTCTTGCAGCTTCACAAATTTGTGTCTCTGTTTAGCTACTAGACCAGATTTAGTGCTTGGTCCCTGGACCCTAACTTTATACCAATCCAAAGTTCCTATAGGGGACAGGGGCTGATGGAAACACTTACATGTCTTCACCCTCTTCACTTCTAAACTGGACTATCTCCACTTCTCTTTTGGCCCTACTTTCTCCACATAGAAATCTTGGACTCCTTCCCTGGAAACATTTTGGACTCTGCTGGGTGAGTTTTCATCTTCTCTGACTAGATCTACATTACTTGTCACCATCTCCTCTTATCCCTCTCAATTCCCCTTTATATGTTCTCTTCCCCAGTTGGAATATACATTTCTTGAGGGCAAAGATGAATCCTTGACCTAGATGTATCTGTATCCCTAGCATTTAGAATAGTGCGTGTTACCTGTTCTCTCTACCCCCTGTATCTCTCTCTTTCTCTATCTCTCTGACTCTGTCTCTGTCTCTGTTTTCTCAGTTGCACTCTAAAGTTAAAAGCTTGATAAGATCCACAATAGTTAGCATCACCCCATATATTCTTGACAAAAGTCTCCTGGCTTAAAATATACTCCTACACTTTATGTGTCCAGGAGGAAAAGGTAAGAGAAAACAGGAATTAGGGAATCTTATTCCCTCAGAGACAGAACATGAGTATTGATGGTGAGCTATGAATGGATGTAATTAGGCATCCTCATCCTGAAGTAGTCAGTTAGTCAAGTAGCATTTTTATAACACCCTATTATGATTCAGGCACTTCAAGGGAAACCAAACCAAACCAAAACAAAACAAAACAAAACAGAAAAAAGTAACATATCTGCTCCCAAGATACTCACAGTCTTTTGGTAAGGACTTTCCTCACCATTCCTATTAGGTAGGTTTGGAAAAACAGAGAGCAGGTTCCATTGTGACTAAGTCTGAACCTTGGAGATCACTGGTTAGCTAACCAAATGAACAGGCTGGAGCCCAAGAAGTAATAGGAAGAATTCCAAGCATCAGCTTGGAAGGAAAGTTTGGGAATTCTTGGGAACAGGAGAATTAGAATCAACAACCTTGACAGTCAAGTGAGCCCACAGATAGGGAAATATACAAGTAGTATTTCTCAGTCAAATGTCTATAAGCTGACTTTTACCTATAAATAAGATATTGTCTTCTAGTAGATAAATTTTTCTTATGATAACTGGCATTTACATAACACTTAAAATTTTCTGTAGCTCCTTACATACCTCATCAGATTTATTTCTAAGTAGAAAAAAAATAACTTCATTTGACATTCAACTTTAAAGTCACAGCTTTAGCCATTAAAATATTTTTATCTCAACATTTCATAATGGCTAGCCTTTATACAGTGCTCTTAGATTTTCAAAGTGTTTTTCAAATATTTTATCCTCAACAACAACCCCAGGAAGTAGATGCTATTATTATCCTCATTTGACAAATGAAAAAACTAAAGATTACTTTTTTCAGGGATATGATAAATACCTGAGGCTGTGTTTGAATTCAGGTCTTCCTGAGTTCTTTCTACTTATTGTGTAATTAGAATCTGTTACCCTAAAAACTATGATCCCCAACAAAACTATGATTCCCAGCACCCTACTCACTTCCTGTCAGTATGTGCTGATGTAGACAGGATATAAATTTGGCATAGCCCACCTCTCACTCTCTTTCATTCCTGTCAGGGCTTTGGTGGAGCAGGGATTTTTGAGCAGGTAGAAAAACTTAATTACGTGGTTCTATTTTGTCAGATAATACACTTTATAAAAATAATACTTGAAGTATTGGACATTAATTTTAATCTTACACTATTCACTGTACCTTCTACCCAGTTGCTTGTAAGTATCTGAATCACTTTAAAGCTAGAATACAATTCAATCTCACCATTGCTGTTTATTGACAATCTTCTTAATTTTAGTTTTAATCTTTTTCTAACTATGAGCCTATATGCCCATTCCTAAGTCATCCATCCTTGCCTAAGCTAGACTCAATAAGCTGAATACTTGGAAATATTAAAAAAATTAACACTTTTTTGTCTAAATATTTGGCTTGGTGCGAACCACATTATTTTTCTAATCTAAATCTTATTTTATTTCCCCCTATTTGGAATTGGTGTTCACTGTGAGAGAAATTATAATCTTTAGTGATATATTCATACTGAATTGTTCCCTTTGGGGTATATAAAGTACCTACTTTTTCTAGTGTATTTTATTAGCAGAAATTTCTAATTTATCTTCTCATGTTGTGTTAACTTTGCTTCCTTTGACGCATCTTTAGAATAGTAAAGTAATTTTTCTTTTTAACTGAATCTTTTCTTCTCATGCAGTGATTAAAAGAGAGACTTTCTATTGGGAACCCTGTCATTAATATTCTAGCATAACTGAATTTTGAATAAGGAAAGGGAATACCACCAAGAGTTAACTCTTTGGAAAACAATTTCATTCTTGGGCACCAACAGAGTCCTGATGTTTTGATCTTCCTAAGATAATGATCTGCCTGACTACTGGTACTAGAGCAATTAAGTCACCTGTAGGCAGGTTTTGCCTACAATCAACAGTAGGTCATTTCTGATCTTGGGGAGGCTGAAATCCATAAGGAACTTACTGATTGTTTACTCAGTAACTGGGGTTAACTGACCCCAGGATGCCATTTCTTCTATACCTGAGTTCCTGCCTCAAATCTCAGCACCTGAGATATTGACCTCAGTTCAATTGACAAACATTTATTAAACTCTTACAATGTACTAGACCTATGCAATGAGGATATAAAGAAAAAGTGAAAAAAATCTCTGCCCTCAAGGAACTTACATCTTAATGAGGAAGAGAGAATATACATAGTTTCATGTAGGAGATATATAGATTAGAAAGAAGGTAACCTTAGAGGGAAAGATAGCAAAAGAAGACCTGCAGCAGAGGATGAGGTTTAAGCTGCCCTAAAGGAAGTGATGTTTTCTAGAGGATAGAGTTGAGGAGAAAGAGTGTTCCAGTCACAGGATACACAGCCACTACAAAGTCATGAAGGTAAGAATTACAATTTCCTATGTGAAGTATAGAAAGCAGGCCAATATGGTTAGAAGAGAGTTCCTGGAGGGAAGTAATTTATAAGAAGACTCGAAAAATTGGAAGGGACTAGTTGTGACAAGTCTGAAATTCCAGGTGTATCTCTTTAATTTTAGAATAGTGAGCTACTGGGATTTGAGTAGGAAAGGGGTGACATGATCAACCTATCCTTCAGGAATATCACTTTGGCAATTAAGGATAGAATGGAATAGAAAGAGATTTGCAGCAAGAATACCAAGTAGGAGCCCACTGCAATAATGAAGGTAAGAAATGATAAGACGTTGAACTAGGGTGGCACCTATATAGAAGGAGAGGAAGGGACAAATCTGAGAGTTGTTGTAGGGGGGAAAAAACAACTAATTTGGCAACTGATTGGTCAGGTAGAATGAGTGAGAGTAAGGAACGAAGTTTACTGCTATGGTTGCTCTAGTGGCTTGGAATACAAGTTCATTTTAGACAGTAATTTTTGTCTTTGTAGTCCGGGCATCTAGCAGCCTGCCACGTGGTAGGTGCTTATTAATAAATGCTTGTTGAATTATAAAGTGCCATAGAATCTTCATCACTTCCTTTTCCCTTCCATTTCCCACACCCAACCCTTCCTATTCTCACTGCTGCAAATCTGGTTCTTATTTCCCTTTGCCAGTACTGTTATAAATTTGAAAATTGTCTCCCAATCTCTAGTCTGTCCCTACTCCAATTCCTCCTACATACAGCAAACACGTCTATTCATGTCAATTTTCTGTTCAAAAATCTTCAGTGATTCCTCATTATCTGTAAGGTTCAAATACCTCAGCATGATGTTCAAGAGATCTTTTGCTATGGCCCTAACTTATTTTAACCTCTCCCATTCACTAACGTATACTCAGGGCTCCAACCAATCTGGATGAATAGATATTCTAGGCAAACCTCAACCTTTGCTGCTCCCATAACTCTTCATGTTGTTGTCTCTCCCTGGAATGTACCCGCCTCATCCCATATCTGCACCTATCTAAACCCTATTCATCCTTCAAGGAACAGTTTAATGCCACTTCCTCCATGATAGCTTCCTTAATCCTTCTAATTGGACTAGCCTTGCATTTTATTGCTATATATGCTATATATCTCTCATACTATATATCATAATCTGCTAGAAGTAGAAGCAGGAGGCATTCAACCTATGCAAAATTAAGTATAACATAGGAGTAAAGAGAGAGGGAAGGAGGAGGAAGAAGAGGAAGAAAGAGGAGAAGGAAGAAGGAGAGAGAAGAAGAAAGAAGAAGAAGAAGAAGAAGAAGAAGAAGAAGAAGAAGAAGAAGAAGAAGAAGAAGAAGAAGAAGAAGAAGAAGAAGAAGAAGAAGAAGGAAAGAAGAAGAAGAAGAAGAAGAAGAAGAAGAAGAAGAAGAAGAAGAAGAAGAAGAAGAAGAAGAAGAAGAAGAAGAAGAAGAAGAAGAAGAAGAAGAAGAAGAAGAAGAAGAAGAAGAAGAAGAAGAAGAAGAAGAAGAAGAAGAAGAAGGAAAGAAGAAGAAGAAGAAGAGAAGAAGAAGAAGAAGAAGAAGAAGAAGAAGAAGAAGAGAAGAAGAAGAAGAAGAAGAAGAAGAAGAAGAAGAAGAAGAAGAAGAAGAAGAAGAAGAAGAAGAAGAAGAAGAAGAAGAAGAAGAAGAAGAAGAAGAAGAAGAAGAAGAAGAAGAAGTAAAGAGGAGAAGAAGGAGAAGGTGAGGAGGAGGAGGAAGGAGAGAGAGGAAAGAAGAAGAGGAAAAAAGGAGGAGGAGAAGCAACAGCATTTATAGTGCCTTTTAAGGTTTAAAATGCAAGCAAATATTATCTCATTTTATCCTCACAGCACACAGGTAGGCACTCTTATTATCCCATTTTACAAATAAGGAAACTGAAGCAAACAAAAATCAAGTGACTGGCTCATGGTCACATTCATAGGAAGTGTCTGAGATTGGATTTAAAATCATGTCTACCTGGCTTAAGGTCCAAGTGCTTTATCTATCAAGACATGTGCCTTTGTACAAGAAACAGGAAAGATAGAAACAAAGTGCTCTAGGAAATTTTGAGGATGGAGAGGACTTTTAAGATTTTTACTGCACATATTAGGGAAAGTTTCACAGGGGAATTTGCATCTGAGCTAAACATAAAATGAAGAGAAAAAATTGACAGGGGGGAAGAGGGAAGAAGTGGATGAATTCTAGGCCTGGAGGATTGCCTGAACAGATAGATGCCCAGAGGCCAGAGATAACATGTTGAGTTTGGGGAACAGCTAATAGACCTTTTTGGCTGAAATAAAAAGGAGAAATAGAAAATAATTCTGTGAAGTTAAGTTAAAGCCAAATTGTGAGGGCCTTAATCACCAGGCTGAATTTGTTATTTTATCCTAGTAGGACTTAAGGCTTTCCATAGTCTGGCTTCAGTTTAACTTTGCAGACTCATTTCCTATTCACATACTGTACATCTCAGCCAAACAGGTTTATACAACAAAACAGAAATTCAGAGGAGAGTGAAGTTGCATCTGATTAAGGAATCAAGGAAAGTTTCATTGAGGTGGTGGTATTTAAACTGGGTCATGAAAAATCAACAGATTTTAGAAGGTGCAGAGGGAGAACAGGAGTCAAGGGGGAATGGACGTTACAAGTGGCGAGCAGCATGAATCATTCCACATTGGGTGATTTTATTGTTTCCTAGGGGGAAAAAAGAGGCAGATGGATAACCCAAGAAAAAGATTGTTAAACTTAGGCTTGGGAAAATTTAGATCCTAGATGTGTGGTCCTGGACAAGTCATCTAAGTTCACTCAGCCTAATTTAACCTTCTCATTTTATGGATGAGGATCCAAACTGGTTAAGTAACTTGCTTTAGTACACACAGTGACAGAGCTAGGATTCAAATCGAAGACTCCTAGATCCAGGACAAGTTCCTCAGAATCATCCTCCAAAAAAGAAGCTAGTTAGTTTAGTCTGTTATCCATTTTTATGATTTCCTTTCATCTAAGAATAGAACTAGATGGGACCTCAAAGACCATCCAACTCAATTCTTTCATTTTATAGATGAAGAAACTGAGTCTCAAGGAAACTAAGTGATTTATTCAAGGCTATACAGGTAATAAATATCAGAATCAGAATTTGAACACAGATCCATTGAATTCAGAGCCATAGCCCTTTCTACTTACCACACTGGAGGTTCCTTCCTGCAACTTAAAGATAGAAAAAAAATAAACTAGCACTCCTCCACTAGAACAACTCCAACTTCCCAGATTTTCAGAGTCCCGTGCCCTCCAGTACAGGCATAGCCAAAAGAAGA